>NC_056735.1:1250126395-1250426395 GCF_019279795.1 Protopterus annectens | reverse complement strand
CAGGGCATTGTGTGATCCGTCCCTGATGGAAATGTTATACATTCATAAATCAAAGTGCACAAGGGTCACTCATTCCAAGGATCTTATCCTAGCCTCTGACATACAGTAAATCATGTTGGAGAGACAGATAATTCTCAAAGACTACCTCGTCTCTGCAGCAAGCTTTTCATTCACATAAAGCAAAGCCCTTCCCTGACTCTGTACAAGTGCAACCTAGATCAATGGATGTGCAGTTGTAAATTTAATCCTAGGGTAGTGCCCACATCCCTCAAGGACAGAAGCAGTCGGTATTACATACCATAGCATAGGCTCATACCTCTGTGAACTTCTTTCACTTAGCTATTGAAAATTGTTAAACTTGGGTTAAATCTGGATGGCTTTATGGGCTGTTGGGCCATTAGCCTGGTACTCTACTATGAACCTATGCAGTGCAGTTGTAGCCAAGGTACAGCTATAATGTGACTGTACTGAGTCACGGACATACCACTACATGACATCATTATTACCACTTGATAGTTTGCATAAACACATATGTCAGGATTTCACGGCAGTATAACATTTTGACTTGCAATGTCAAGGGAACAGTGATTGCATGGCACATGTCTTGAGGTCTGATGTGTTTATAGAAGGGGCTGCATGTATTGTTTGGTATGTGTATAATATTACAGTGACAGTTCCCTTGATCATTGACACTTGACTTTTCACTGCTGTACTTTCTGTGCAAATGGACATAGTTGATGCATTGCCATCATTCTCACATACTGCTGTACCATTCATTATAATGGACCACTTAATATACACATCAGTTATTGATGCTTCAGGCAATATCCATTGGTTTTACATGCATCAGATGCATCCAATACTCAGCTGTGTGTAGGGAATCCACTCATAATAGTGTAGCATTTGTATGTGTTGTTATTGATATGGTTGATACCTATGTCAGCTTGGAATACTTTAGACAAGTGTTTCACATTTGGCACAGTGAGCTCTCACACATCTGGTAGGCCATATAGAACTATTCTTTGGGATGTATACTCATTTGGATTTGACAGTGCATACTTCCCCTTCAAGGTGTTCTACAAGATGCCTGTGTGATACGTCTTTCTGTGTTTCACTCAGTAAATACACAGCTCAGTGATGACATTAATGGCATGGGTTTGATTCTTGCAGCTTGTGATTGTGGTTTATGTGTCATGCAAACCGATCAACTGGCTATGACTGGCCCAATTTCAACTCTACTTTTAACACTGTCCCTCTTAAACCCTCCAAAAATTGGTCATTTTTGGGGAAGGGGTGGTGAATTCCACTTATATAATTCTCACAATCATTACAGTTGTAGTTGTCTGTTCCTGAAGAACATGTATAATAAGTTACACTCACATATTCTGTCAATACCGCAAATTAACAGTAATAATATTGTAAAAGTGTCCACTATTGTGCCTGTTTCTGTCTACATTTGTCCAGGAGTCTGTTGCTATGTGTCCCTGATTGGTTGAGAGTTCTGGTGACATGTCAATCATATTCAAGTAAGTCATTTTGCAGATCTTCAGAGTATGCAAATACCCTCCATTGTATAGACTGCCCTTGCTAAATGTCCTATCTAGTCAGAATGTCAGTGATATTTTTATCATAACCATTCACCTCAATTGACATTTTGTGTGACCATCACCTATATGTTATCATGTTTGTTTATATCATAATATATGCTGAGAAGGTGTAATATATATATGTGCTTAATGTTATGCTACTGACTTGTGCTGGAAGTGTACATACATTGACATATCCTGTTTTGGGGATATTGCCATCTTTACCATGTCCTCTCCTCTTTATTCATTTCATAATTCATATTTTCATCATTTTCATCAGCACACTTTCCCTGCCCAGTGTACATTTCCTTGTATTTGCCCATCCCATTTAATGCCCCTCCATTATTTCATTCTTCAAATATTTTTTTTAAGTGTACATTGCACTGAGTACACTTTTGTTTTACTGTGTTATCACTGCTGGTATTGTAGTATTTTCACCCCTGGTAGTCATTGTGGCTGTCCAACAATCTCACTGAACAAGTTTGCCTGTAAGCAAACTTGAAAGCATCTGGTTTTTGTGTTCATTCTGATCTGCGTGGTTTCCTGGCTGGTGACACTATTGTTGGCCACAAAACCATGCTTGCATTCATGTAAGTGTGATGCGCAACGTGAATATGAGATTAGTACTGCTGCTCATCGTGCTAACACATAAATTCTTTGTAGGCTTTGTGTGAGGCCTACATGGAGTTTATTGATTCCCCAGGATTAAGTCATTTCAGTTGTTGCCGTGATTACATTTTCTAGTGTTATAATAATTCCAATTGCCGTATTTATGGAACTATTACATCAAAGTCCACCACCCCAGCTAAAACAGTCCCTACAATATTGTTAATTATTTTAATAGCCAATCTATTTTTCTTCTCAGACAACATACAGAGACAGAAAATACTAACACCTTTATGTGCCTGGAAATCATACACTGTCATGTTGAATTCCTGTCTGCCCTTCAAGATAATGCAAGCACAACATATTCATACTTAAGTGTCCTTATTATTTCTGGCACAATGGTGTGTGCTGTAATAAGCTTGCTAATAATTAGCAGGTCAATAAACTTTAACAAAAAACTGTATACATTCATCATTATTTTCAATATTAAACACTTTTTGATAAACAAGTTCAGTGCAGTATCTTTAAAAGGCTAGGGCCAAGTAACAGAACCAGAAGACAGAAGTAGCTATAAATGAGTTCTGTTCAGTCAGCCATTCAGCTTTCTTTTATTCATAGTAAGTAGGTTACAGTATTACTGTCTGTCCAACATTCAGTCAGGTATGATAATATAAAATCAGGTTCATGCATTAACCATTGCCCTCAAGATTAAACATTGTTAAATCATAACTAAAAAATCTGTCATCACTTCTTGGTGGATTAACAAACTGAGAGTCTTGGTTAGTAGAAAGAATATTCATTTTTAAGTCTTTAGGCAAGTCTAAGTCTCTGAAAAGTAGAGAGAACTACAATATTGCTACAAGCCAACTAAATATAACAATTTTGCATACAGAAACAAAGTAGGAGGGAAATTTGGACTTCACAGATAAAGAGTTTAAAAGATGGTTAATTGTTAGACCTCTTGTCATTTTAAGGATGGCTATTAATCTCTGATGATTTGGTAGTTGGTGATTATGTTGAGATGGTCTATATTTTAGTAACCACTTTTATAGCTTAGTGTAAATTAGTGAACTAGATATTTATAATAATCAGGTTATTTGTAGTGACACTAACAGCATGATAATTTCTGATAAAGTTGTGAAGAGGTCAGTAATAAGACAAGTTATTGTTTGTCTTTTGGCTTTTCCCAGTTAGGGGTCGCCACAGCAGAACTCCGGTCCGCTAATGACTGGCAGTAGATTTTCATGAACGCCGAGGTGCCAGCTCGACGCTCAACCAAGGCACGCCCATTTACGCATGTCTTTCGAATGCCCACCCAACCGCGGGGAGGACATGCAGACTCCACACAGAAGGCACTCCTGCACTCCAGCCGAGAATCGAACAGGTGAACCTCTTGCTGTGAGGCAACAGCACTACCACTGCATGGGTCATTATTATTTTTCTGGGCAATTTTTAGCTGTTATAAGAAATGAAATAGTTGTACTCCTTGTTATTATTTTTATTGCAATATTGAAGGGTAGAGTAATGAGCCGAAGTGGTAGCATTGTCGCCTCACAGCAAGAGGTTCTCCCGTTCGATTCTCGGCTGGAGCGCCTTCTGTGTGGAGTCTGCATGTCCTCCCAGTGGTCGAGTGGCATTCGAAAGACATGCATGAATGGGCATGCTTTCGTTGAAGGTTGGGCGTTGGGCTGGCACCTCGGCACCATAAAAATCTACTGCCAATCATTAGCGGTCCGGAGTTTTGCTGTGGCGACCCCTAACGGGGAAAAGCCGAAAGAAAAAAACAATGAAGGGTAGAGTAATTTTACCTTCCTGGACATTAGCTAATGTTATCCCTGTGCTCAAAGGTGGTTATACAAATATGGCCAATAATAGCCATTGCATAAGCCTGATGTCTTTCTTTAGTAAATGTCTGAAATCTTCATTTAATTGTCATGTTTTCATTAACTGTTATGTCATTACAATTCTGTGTATGTTCATTTACTGTTCCATGTATGTACATTTAGTATTCCATGTATATGCATTTACTATTCTATGTATATACATTTGTTATTTTTTAATTAACTGTCATATCATTACTAATCTATGTATGTACTTTTATTATATACATCTTGTATGACTGCCTGTTACTCATTCTGTAAAATGGAGCATTTCTCCCCGGACTTCCACTGAAAATGGCACTTTCCTGGTAAACAAAATGAATCACTCAATCAATAAATAAATAGCTGAGTTTACTTTCCTTACTGAAAGAAGACCAAGTTTATGGAACTGAACTTGACCTACAACATCATGGATTTATTATAGGAATATCCAAGTTTACTTTTCTAGCAGACATTTATAAGTCATTACGTTTGTGTTTCCATTAAGGCCTCCGTGTGAAGTTAGTTTGTTTAGATCTTGCAAAGGCTTTTGACACTGTCCATCATGGCATCATCTTACAATGTCTAAGTGACAGGAAGGTAAACCCATATATAATTAAAGGGATTAAGTCATGTTAACTTTGCAACATTGAGGATGTACTGGGAGGGGGGGGGGGCTATAAGGGAATATATAATGAAAGAGGCTAGATTTCTGAAGGAATTTATTAAAGTATTTTTTTTATGAAATACATGAATTCAGTAGTAGAAACATGGAAATAATTTACATATTATACCCCAAGATACAATAATTGTGCTAGCCTAGGCAGAAATTATATTTCATAGGAACTGTGCATTTAGTTGAGAAGTTTAGCACACATTTAATAACTATTTCAGATAAAGTGCCAATACTTACCAAGATAAAAACACAGGGTAATGAAATAAAGATGAAACACTGGCACTCCCCCACCTACCTGTTAAAAAGAAAGGAATTTAAGAAATGGGTAGTCTGGGAGTTATTAGGTAAGAGAGAAAGTACTCCAGAAGTTATATTTATTTATTCTTTATTTATTGGCATTTGTTTACCAGGAAAGTCCACTGGACCCAGAAAAGCCCATTTTTCCAATGGAGGCCTGGGGAGAAAAGTTCCACAAAAACAGTTTGTATGAGCATACATGGTTATACAGAACACAATTAGTAAGCTGAGGTGCATTATACAAAACACAGGTAGTACAATTAAAGGCACACATTAATAGGCTAAGCAAGTCAGGAACATTCTGAGACAGTTCTCTTTTTTCAGTATATGAAATTAATTAAGATAAAACAAGGGCTACAGCTATAAAATGTACCCACACATGAATTGGTTCAACAATATCAATATTTATGGGGTCATGATAAAATGAAGAATTTAGGATTATGGATTATAAAGGATTCTGTTATGGCAGTTTAGGATATGTGGGAAGAGACTAAACAAAAGATAATATAAGAAGCTCTTGCCTATGGATATGGATAGCAAGATACAAGCAGTAAAATGTGTTTAGCCCTGAGTTATATACCCAGATCAATCCTATTTTTGTCAACCAGAAGAGAAGTTTTGGATAATTAATAAAGAGCTAAAAAGTTTATTTGGGAGGGTAAGAAGGCAAGTATCAGGTTGGAAAACTTGATCATCCTAATAGAACAACGTTTAGGACTACCTGATTTGAATGGATATTTTAGAGCTACAAAGCTAATGCTCTTATACATAACACAAGCAGAAGGCTAAAATTCAAATTGGAAACAAATGATGATGAAGGGGGGGTTAAAAAAATAAGGAGAGAGTTGAAGTTTGGAGGTAGATCCTTAAGAATAAAAATAGTCATACAGAACAATATATTCATAACAGTGGTCCATGAAAACAAGACAAAAGTAGCATTGATCATTGAAATCACTACACCCAGTGAATACACTGTGTTGTGTACAGAGAGATACAAAGTCATAAAATATCATGATTTGCAGGCCGAAACAAGAGCAATGTGGAAGAAAGATATCCAGACAGTTCCAATAGTAGTAGTAGTAGCAATGGGTCTTATAAAAAAGAATCTACAATCATATTTAGATATATTACCAATACATGTAAATCAGCATGAATTGCAGAAGGAGTCATTACTGGGCACATTGCAGGTGCTGCAAAGAGCATTTCTGGAAATACTAATTTCATGAACTTTAATTGTACTTTGACTTAGGAATGAGGTCCATTCCCATCATGGTATTAGAAACCCAAACGACTTGGAGAAATTAAAAAAGGGAGAAATATTATATTTATAAAGTAACAGAAAGTATGCTAAGGACTAAGCCAACAAGGGAGTGGAGAAAGGAGATTCTGCCAATAGTTTTGATTGCAATTAGAGGTTGAATAGGCAACAGGGGGCTGATATTTACTGGAGGAAGCTGACAAAGGAATCAGGCTTTTGGGAACTAATAATTAGAGGAGGAAAGGTAATCGAATGGGAGAGGCCAAGAAGACATTTGGAGTGCAGGCTATTGATTGCCTTTCATATCAGGGATTGATATCAGAGTATAGACAAAGAGAAAGGGATAAGGGAATCCTAAATGCAATACCTGCACTGATTGAGTTTTTAATTGAATCTAGAACAGAAGCTGCTGTTAAAAAAATGGATAATTACTAGGGAATATAAAATATTGTACGATAACTACAGGAATCAATCAGAAGAGGTCAAAAAGATTTGGAAGAGAGATTAGATATGCAGTTCTCAAATAAACAATAGGGAGACATATATGGCTGCCACATATGCAACAAAATCTAGAATACTTAGGATTTTTGCCTGGAAGTGTTTGTATAGATAATTTTATACCCCCAAGCAGACTCCAAAGATTTTTTCATCAGATAGATGTCAAATGTTAGAGGTGTAATGGGGAAGAAAGAGGTTAACTGGGAACATATGAGTTGGCTGGCTTTAAAAATTCCCTACAGAGTACTCTGTCAGAAATACTGGGTGAGCAAATTAATCTGACTAAGGAATTGATTTTTCTTTTGTGCTAGGATACAGGATCTGAATTACCTAGACATAGTATAGCCTTGTTAAGTTTAATTCTAGTGGCTGCCAAAAAAGGAATAACTAGAAAAATTGTAAACAAAATCTAAACCAACTATACCTGAAGAAATGAATATTGTAACAGATATAAAAGAACAGGAAGTGGATCTTTAGAAAAGGGCAAGAGTAAATTACATAGAAAAAATGGAAATTGTGGAAACAATACTTGCAGAAAAATGTTTTGGAGGAGGAATGTGGTTTAAGAGTAGGCAGAAATTGAACGGTTTATTTATTTTATTATTTTATTTCCATTTGTTTACGAGGTAAGTCTGACTGGGCCTAAAATAACCCATTTTCAGTGGAGGCCTGGGTAGAAAAGCTCCACAGAGTACAATGTTGTAACAGTAAAATATTCATATAAGATACATAATATGTAACAGTGCAATATATATATAAGATACATAATGTGAAACTGATAGGAGATACATAATGTAGAAAAAAGGACAAAAAAATACAAAATTAGTTTAAATAGGTAGTACAATAATAAACAGAGACAAAAGATTGAATGTTCTAGGGCTTTATAAACTGTTGTCTAAGGAGATCAAAAAGAAGCAGGCAATAGAAGGAGAAGATGGAGTATTAGTGAGGGAGTAAGTTAAGTGAGGAATAAGGAGGGGATTGAGATAAGTGAGGGGAAAGAGACTCTGCCTATTTAATGCAGCTAACCAGGATTAGAGCAGGAGCAAAGACAAGTGTTATTAAGATGTTCCCTCAGCAGTTGTTTGAATTTCGTAGTGTTGCTGATATTGAGTATATTTTTAGGTATGGCATTCCAATCTTTGGCTAGTTTGTATGAATACAGAGAATCCCTATAGCAATTATTTGACTTGGTGACCTTCAGAAGCAATTTATTAGATTACCTTAATGTTCTGCTGCTGGAGTAGGGTTGTACTAGGGTGCTAATGGAAGGACAGTTATCCGGGTGATACAGGGTAGAATGGGTTAGAGCTAGCTGATTAAAGGTTAGAAGTTTGGGAAGTTCCATCCAGTTGAGTTGATGTAGTACTTTGCAACGATGAGTTTTTTCAGGTTGGCTGGAAGCAAATCTGGCTACTTTATAATAGTAGTATTCTAGCTTGTTTAAATCACATTTTCTTAAGTTAGTAAAAATGGAAGAGACATATAAGATGGTGGATAGAAGGCAAGTTCTACAGATGGCATGTCTGGTGGAATCAGGAAGGCTTTATTCTATATAGGGAACCTAGCTTAAAATGGACATTCTTGATAACTAGGGCTGTTTATCAAATTTGGGATCCTCTTGGAGGATGTCCACGTCACTAAGGGAATTGATGACACCTCCCAACTTGCAGTCATCTGCAAACTTGGTCAGCCATAGCCCACTGGTTTTGGCCTGTACCTCAGAAAAGTATATCCCAAATAACAGAGGCCCCAAGACCAAACCCTGGAGTACACCACTCAATACGGGTCTATTGCTTGAGGTGGCTTCCCCTATTTTGACTAGGTGGGTTCTATCAGTGAGCCAGTTGGCTACCCATATGGTGTGATGCCTAGTTGAGAGAGTTTATCTATTATGTTCAAGTGGGGAATAGCGTCGAAGGCTTTGGCCAGGTCAAGGAAGGTGGTGTGCACTGTCTTCCCCTCATCCATGGCTTTGGTGACTGTCTCAAAAAAGTTGACCCAATTTAACAAACACGACCTTCCCTTGATGAAGCCAAACTGTGTGGGATTGAGTGTTTGGAGGTTGCCAATGTCCTTGTTAATGAGGTCCATGATAATCTGTTCCATGGCCTTGCAGATCAGGCTAGTTAGGCTGATGGGTCTATAGTATCCTAGATCAGTGGACCCTCCACCTTTGTGTAAAGGGATGACAGTGGTTGTCCTCCACTTAGCTGGGACAAAACCGGTACTCAAGCTTTGGTTGAATAGGGCGCCTAAAGGTGCTGCAAGTTCCTGCATGAGTTCATGTAGGATGCAGCCTAGGATGTTATCAGGTCCCATGGAGGCTGTATTTTTTGCCTTTGAGAGAGCAGTGATGACCTGATCCCTAGATATAAGGGGAAGAGGGCAGGTACTGGGAATGTTTTGATTTACTGATGGGGGGAACAGAGAGGTGAAATTTTCTCTGAATCTGTCAGCCAGCAAGTTTGCTATATCTACTGCATTTGTATATGTGGTGTCCTTGACCACCAGTTCTGAACAGATCTGGATGCTACCTTTGAGATTACAGACATATGTGAAGAAGGCCTTATGACTGTCTCTAGTAGATGTGGCTAATTTACTGTAGACTCGAAGTTTGCTTAGGAGGATTTCACTAGTGCTCTTATTTTCTTGTTTAGGCTAAGGAGAAATTGCTTGCAATTGGGCACCTGCTCCTTGGTCCTGGACAGCAATTTTTTTTCTTTTGTTATAGAGTTTATTTATTGCAGATGTCCACCAGACAGGTTTACTCTTCCTTGTGAAGGACGATTTAGTCCTGTCAGGTATTCCTGATTCCATGCATCTATATAAATGTTCATATAGTAATTTGGTATAGTTTTGGATACTGGTGCCAGTTCCTATTGAAGGGGAAGGGCTGTGAAGCTGTTTATATCATCCCTCAGGAGGCTGTAATCAGCTTTGGAGAAGTTTTTTTGATTGACCCAAGCTAGACCGAGGTTGGGGGAGATGGTGACTTCGAACGTGACCGCTTTATGGTCAGATCTTACAAGGGAGGATGATACTGCAGGGATGCTGCAGTGGTTATTCATGTTGGTTAATACTAAGTCCAAGATATTATCACCTCTTATGGGGGTATGGACTAGCTCTTCCAAAGTATTTGCATTGACAAAATCGAAGAATCTCTGGGTATTTGTGTTCTGGCAAGAGTAGTTCTTCCAATCTACGTTTGGGTATGATGTATACTTTTGAATTTTAATAGATGTGTGTCATGTGATTGGTGGGATGGGGTATTTAAGTTTGTTCATGTGGACTGTTTTTTTATTCTGATGAAGTCTAATGTATTTCCAGATGAAAGCACTTAGTGGAATAAACATTTTTTTCTGTGTTTTTTTTGGCTCACCTCTGGCCTTTGGTGTGTGCTTTTTTTTTGGAGTTTTTATTGTTTTCTTGTGGTTCCAAGTGGTACCTTGAATACTTTTTCATGGAAGATTTGAGGGAGGATGTAGATATGGGTATGAGATCTGGGAATGTAGTAGGAGCAAAGGGATGATATTAGAGCTAAATTTATCTGCAATTAGAATAGCTATGTCCTCTGGGTCCGAGTATGTAATATGTGATTAACTCTGCATATTGCTGGCCTTTGTTTTTAAGGTTTCTAACATAGTTAAAAAAGGCTTAGTGGTTGTCCTTTGACTGGGTGGCAATTTTTACCTCATATCTGGCTCTGGTTGATTTGATCCGGGTCTGGAGTTCTCTGTTAAATTTAGTAAGAGCTTTTTTTGCATCGTGAGAATTACTTTTACATTTACATACAATGAGTAATTTTCTTTTGTTGTAGAGCCTGTTTAAATTTGCATTCCACTGTTTAAATTTACATTTGGAGTAATATTTACTATGAAGGGGTAGAGATACATCTATACATCTATTCACAAGTGCACAGAATTTGGCAGAAAAAAGATTCCATGTAAGCTATGGGGTCAACGAGTTGGAAGGGGATGTTAAATGTAGCAGGTGATCACTCGGTTTCAGTAGATTAGCCTTGGCAAAATCTTTGAATACAGGTTTATTAAAGGATGCATCTGGCTTCAGTTTTAAGGTGAATGTGACTGATCTGTGGTCCGAGTTGACCAGGAAGGGAGTTCCAATTGGTAAGTAGCAGAGGTGTCCCATATTAGTGAGGAGCAAGTCCAGGATTTTATTGCTCATGGTTGGGATATGGACTAACTAGTACAGAGAGTTTGTACAGGGAGGTATGTCTCAAGTCATTTACACCCACATGTACTATGGCTGTGTCATATGTCTACTTATGATGCAAAAGACTCGAGTGCCTGCATGATGTGGTGAATCCTGGCACCTGATAGGCAACTGACCATGACCCTCACCTTGGACAGTCTGGTGAGTGGAGTATCAGTGTGTCTCACAATGTTACCTGTGACTCGGATGTTGGATAGTGTGGTGACTTGCCTTATAGGCTTTTGAACTAAAAATAAAAATTAAAAACATTTCTATACTGGTAATGATTGTAAACACTGTAAGTTAAGATGATACAAAGACATTTTTATTTAGCACTTACGACCCTCACAGAGGTCTTCTTCAGAATGACATAACACCATAAAAACTTTTCATTTATAATGCTCAGTAAAACTCATGGCCAATTACATGAATGTTTTACATAAACAATTAATCCAGGGAAGATGGGGACATTCAACAATTTGTATTTTATGTTACAGATCATGTGCCCTTGGATTTCAGTGTGGACAGAGACAAAGAGTTGGAATATAATGAAATGAAATGTCAGATATTATTGAACGCACATGTTTTCTCTAGATTAAATGCAGTAGTTGTTTACAAGTTTTTTTAAGGAATAGTAGGCTAAGTGTAATTAGTTTTGTATAAATTATTGTAAATAAATATTTAGAATCACTAATCCCAAACTGATTCCTGAGAAGCAGTTTTTAGGCTCTCCAGTGACTTGCAGCTAATTCCAGATGATACAGGTTTTAAAAGTAAGACTGAAAAAAAGGGATTGATACTATGAATACTGCAGTGTGCAGTAAGTGAGAGGGTGATGTGAAACAATGACTAACTCAAGCTTTAAGTGTCTAAGGGGAGGACCTTCCTTGTGTGATCATTCAGTGCTCATGAACAGATAAGATGAGACTGGGAGGAGCTTCCAAAGCAAAATTTACAGTAGGGGCAGGCAGCTCAAAAGCCACCAAGTTTAAAAGCACAGCAGGGACTGGATGGGTATAAAATGCCATCACACACCAGGAGAAGTCTTACAGCACTTTTAGCTAAATAAAAAAAAGTATTTCTCAGTTCCAACCACTAATTAGCTAGATGTAATGCTTTTTCAATCTGTGAATGGAAAAGGATTTTTTCTGATATTAGCTCATTAACACCTATGTGGTGTGCAATGTTGCATCTTTTAATGCCTGCACACATCCTTACATTCCAGAACATTTTCTGAAAAATTAACTTAAAAGGTTTACTATAACTAAAACTTTTTTACTGTGTCTTAGTGTCATTTTATTAATAAATCCTTGCCATTTCTATTTCTGCCTATTATAAGCTGGTAAGTCGCTTAGTTAAAAAGTCAGATCCAAGAAAATACTGGATAAGATAAGGAGCTATGGGTGTCAATTGGAAGTAAACAAAAATGGAGCTACAGGCTTGAATGAGCTAGTCAAGAATTTACTCAAAGAAAAAAAAATTAAGGTAGAACAAATTTTAAAATGAAGCAAACTGTAATACAATAAGAGCAAAAATAAAAAATGGAAATTTCTGAACTTTAAAAGAAGAAATCCAGTACTTAATTTTAGCTTACAGAGCTGAGGGAAAGTGCAGAATACATTGTATTACTTGTAGGCTGTGTATGCACAAGGACACCTACTGATTATCCCATGGTGGAGAATGGAGATGGACCCTGTTTCACTCCTCTACCCGCCCCAAATTTCCCACAACCCTATTTCATTTTTTATATAGTTATTCTGTATTTTTTAATTGTATCCCAAAGAAAGATTTATTTAATAATCTTTTTAAACTAATAAGTTTCAGGATTACAATCAGGCCAGTTTCTCATTCATTACAATTCATTCAACTTACATTCAACTACAATCTACTCTGCTACAGGGCCCATGAAGGAGCTCAGTGTCTCTCCAACCTAACACCACTCATAAGTATTCAACTGTGGTACCACCTTTATCATTCTTATAAGAAAAGCGCAGTCCGGGTCTGAACTGTCTGCAAACAGCTAAAGTTAACTTTGAACCTAACACCACTCTTAAGTATTCAGCTGCGGTACCACCTTTATCATTCTTATAAGAAAAGCGCAGTCCGGGTCTGAACTGTCTGCAAACAGCTAAAGTTAACTTTGAACGTAACACCACTCTTAAGTATTCAACTGCGGTACCACCTTTATCATTCTTATAAGAAAAGCGCAGTCCGGGTCTGAACTGTCTGCAAACAGCTAAAGTTAACTTTGAACCTAACACTACTCTTAAGTATTCAACTGTGGTACCACCTTTATCATTCTTATAAGAAAAGCGCAGTCTGGGTCTGAACTGTCTGCAAACAGCTAAAGTTAACTTTGAACCTAACACCACTCTTAAGTATTCAACTGCGATACCACCTTTATCATTCTTATAAGAAAAGTGGAGTCCGGGTCTGAACTGTCTGCAAACAGCTAAAGTTAACTTTGAACCTAACACCACTCTTAAGTATTTAACTGTGGTACCACCTTTATCATTCTTATAAGAAAAGCGCAGTCCGGGTCTGAACTGTCTGCAAACAGCTAAAGTTAACTTTGAACCTAACACCACTCTTAAGTATTCAACTGCGATGCCACATTTATCATTCTTATAAGAAAAGCGCCGTCCGCGTCTGAACTGTCTGCAAACAGCTAAAGTTAACTTTGAACCTAACACCACTCTTAAGTATTCAACTGCAGTACCACCTTTATCATTCTTATAAGAAAAGCGCAGTCTGGGTCTGAACTGTCTGCAAACAGCTAAAGTTAACTTTGAGCCTAACACCACTCTTAAGTATTCAACTGCGGTACCACCTTTATAATTCTTATAAGAAAGGTGCAGTCCGGGTCTGAACTGTCTGCAAACAGCTAAAGTTAACTTTGAACCTAACACCACTCTTAAGTATTCAACTGCGGTACCACCTTTATCATTCTTATAAGAAAAGCGCAGTCCGGGTCTGAACTGTCTGCAAACAGCTAAAGTTAACTGAGTATGTGTCTACCTGTTTGAGCCAATATTCATTTTCCCCTGGAGAGCACTCTGCTTTGGCTTGTAAGCAGACCCCCCCCCCCCACACACACACTCATCTTCCACTTTCTCACTTATTCCCTTCTGTTAGCAAATAGTATCCATAACTGATCAATACTGTGTGTTTGTTAATTTAAACTGAGACCACAGTAGCCTACTGATACAAGGTTATCCTGTTTTTCCACCTGGGAAATGGTTAAGAAATGACTTACAGTTTCAGAGCAGTCCTTGGTCAATTCTGATTGTTTCTTAAACACAAACTTGTCTTTCCTTTGGCTCATTAGCAGCAGTACAAAGAACTGCCTGCTCACACCTTTGTTCTCCCCTCCCCCTTCCCTGTTTATTACCTTAACACAATCCCAAAGTTAATAAATATTACCTGTGGCAGGCACCATTTTTACAACTACAACCACCCTTGTCACTATCATATGTTCATTTATCAGTTAACTCTGTTAGCTGATTGTTTCCAGCCCCCTCATAAGAGCAACTAACAGGGTCTCTACCCGCTTCACTCCCCACCCTGCCCCCTATTCCCTCCAGCCCTCAGTGGTCCCACCTTTATTACACTCACAAACCCCTCCCATCTTTCCAGTAGCCAACCACAGCACTAACCCAACACTACCTCCTCTATCTTCCCACTACTATCACACCTCCTCAACTAAAATGTACAAGCATACCTTACCTATGCTCATGGCATGCACTCTCCTTGCATATCTTGCATCCTACCAAAGCTCCATCATTAACCCACTCAACCACTACCACTGTACTACTACTCACACCACCACTCATGTCTCACCCTCACTCAGCTCCCCTCCCACCAACTCAAGAAACATCCCTATGCACCCCCCACATATTCTACCAACTATATTACTCAAACATAAAGCATCCCTATAACTTTACACAGTAACCGTCCCACCATACCTATTACCCAAAGAACACAATCATAAAGTTTCCCTTATAAACAAACGCATTCAAAAACTGAGAAAACTAATAATCTCATGCTTATTTAAACTAGCCCTAAGTGGAGATATCCACTCCAACCCTGGCCCTACCATCTCCAACCCCAATCCTCATAATTAGACTAGAAACCACAACTTCTCCCATATTACAGCCAATAGAAAGCCAAGTGACTTCCTTCTACTAAGCCTAAATATTAGAAATATATCCAACAAAGTCCATGAACTCCATGCCACCATAGACTTGTACTCCCCAGATATAGTCATCCTGACAGAAACCTGGCTAAAACCTCACATTACCAGTGAGCAAATACTCCCACAGGTTATGGCATACTAAGAGTAGACCGGCTAAACAAGAAAGGAGGCGGTGTAGCTATAATATTTAAACAGCATCTAAACATCCAGATCTTAAAATCATCAGCTCCACAAATAGGCAGTGAAGAAATAATATATACCAACCTCAAAATAAACCAAAACAAAACCATCAACATAATTGAATACTACTTCCCACCTGGCCAAAACATCCCTCCACTAGAAAACCTCCTCAGCTGGTCTACCCACCATCTCCCCCAAGAAACTATCATTTTAGGTGATTTCAATATTGACTGGCAATCCTGTTCTGGCAACCATCCAACCCATCATGTAAACCTTCATGGATTCACCCAACTAGTCCTGCCGCCAACCAGGATAAATAAAAACTCCAGCAAGCACACTACCCTGGACTGGATACTAGTCAGTAAGAGCCCCCAGTCATATATAACAGGCTGCTTATCAGACAACCTCAGTGATCACTCCCCAACATTCCTACTCAAAAAATACCTATACCAAGCTAAACCTGTCATCTACCGTCAAATACGTAAAAAAACTAAACTTTAACCCACTCACATTCATCTCATCCCTCAAAGAATGTAACTGGCATCCTCTAAAGTACCTCAGTCTTGATGATGCAGTTGAATTTTTTAATACTACCTTCCTGAGCATCCTTAATTACCATGCCCCCATAAGACTTTCCAGAATCAAAGCACAAGCCTCCCCATGGCTACAGAAAACCACTAAGTCAGAAATGAAAAACAGGGATAAAGCCCGGGAGCACTGGCGCAAAACCAAAACCCCCTCAACTAGACATAAATTCCTAGAACTACGCAATAGAGTCAAAAGCTAATAAAACAGGACAAATTCCAATATTACCAGTCTGCCCTAGACTCCTATCAACACAGCCCCAAACAATTCTGGTCCTCCATAAACTCCATCCTCCACCCAGGTGAAGTCAGTACCCCTCCTCCTAACATCCCTCACTCCTCAGAAAATATTGCTACCTCATTCAACACGCACTTCACACAAACCATACTATCACTAGCTAAACAACACAACCCCCCTCCCCTCCAACCCACACCTTCAACTAGTAATCTCTCCACTGCCTTCCATTTTTCTCCTGTACCTACCTCCAACATAAAAAAACTCTTAACTAAACTTAAGCCCACCAGATTAGCAGCAGACAACCTCCCAAGTGAATACCTACAAATCGCAGCTGATGCTCTGGCCTACCCAGTATCCATCTTGATTAACCGATCTCTGTCAGAAAATTACATTCCCACACTGTGGAAAGTATCACATATAATTCCCCTCCACAAAGGCGGGCCCTCCACAGAACTAACCAATTACCGCCCCATAGCTATTCTCTCTCCACTCTCCAAAATACTAGAGAGATGCATACACTCTCAGGTCTCAGACTACCTCCTTACTAACAACCTCCTTTCCAATACTCAGCATGGTTTCCGACCAAACCATAGCACCACCACTGCCTTACTCTCCTTTACTAACACTATCCTTCAGCATAAAAACAATGGTTATCTCTCCTCTGCTACTTTCCTAGACCTATCTAAAGCATTTGACATAGTCCCACACAAACAACTTATCTCTGTCCTCAATAACCTATCCTTCTCACAATCGGTCACCAACTGGCTTCAGAGTTACCTGTCTGACCGCCAACAATCTGTTGTATGGCAGAACGACATATCTCCCGAGCTACCTGTCTCCATAGGGGTTCCCCAAGGATCCATCCTTGGACCCCTACTCTTCTCTGTTTTCACCAATAATCTAGCCTCTGCCACCAAACATGGCACACTCATACAATACGCAGATGACTCAACCATCATCTGCTCAGCCCAGTCCCTACCCAAACTGCAAAAAGTCACACAGGAAGCCTTTTCCTCTGTTGAAACTTGCTTATTCGATGCCCAATTAATACTCAACCCAAACAAAACTAAACTACTCATCTTCCAACCCACCAAACATACTCAAAACAACTCTCACTTTAACATCACAGCAAAAGACAACACCACTATATACCCAACTGAACACACCAAATTGCTAGGAGTGGAAATAGACAATAAACTAAAATTTGACATTCACATATCCTTGACCATAAAAAAAGTCCACAAAAAACTAGGAGCGCTATACAGAAATAAGCAACTTCTCACCAAAGCAGCAAAGATTTCAATAGCAAATTCCACCTTATCTCCACCCTACTTTATGCCTGTCCAATATATACCAACCTAAGGCAATGCGATTTAAACAAGCTAGAGACCTGCTACAACAAAATTGCCAAATTCACCACAGGGGCATCCTACCGTAGTCACCACTGTCTCTCACTTGCTGAACTGGGCTGGCTTGAACTCCCTCACCTCCTTCAATGGTATCAACTCTCACTTGCCCACAAACTAGTAAATCATCCACTAAATGTCCCATCCCTCCAGAATCTACTCCAACCCTATCGCACCACCAGACCACTAAGATCCAGCAACAAAAATCACTTGCAGGATCACTAAAGCCAATAACTCTGCTGGTGAAGCACTATTCTCTTGCACCATAGCCAAATTATGGAACTCCCTCCCATCCACAATTACCTCCATACCATCATGCACCCACTTCAAAACTTTACTAAAAGCGCACCTAAAACATGCTGGCTATGCCCTTGCAACTCCCACTCTAATATCACCCTCCCCATCCAACCACTACCTTTCTTTCCACTCCACTAACTACCTTGATTATAGCAAGCTCAGATGCTCATAAGCCAGTACTTATTATACAGCAGGAACTTCTTCTTGTAACATTTGTTAATGTCTGTTATGTACTTCACAGATAAAGATTCTAGTTGTCTACTGATGTACTATGTTCTTCATCTGTAAATATGTTTGTAAGTAATTGCTATGTAAATTGTTAATCGTTATGTAATCCAATGTAACTACTGTCTGTTTATTTTAACTGTGGAGCTTTTCTCCCTGGGCCTCCGCTGAAAATGGACCTACGTCCAGTCGGACACTACCGGTCAACAAATATAAATAAATAAATAAATACATAAATACATAAATACATAAATAAATAAATATTCTTAGCTGGCAAATGATTACTTATTATTTGTTAGACAGCACAGCCTTAGTCCTGTTTTTAGAAATTCTTACAGTGTACAGCAAAATTCTACTTACTGACCCCTACACTTCACTTGCACTCAGCTAATCTAGCAAACATTTCCAGCAATTTGATATTAATATAACCTCTCTAAGCATAGCTGTAAACTTGCAGGGGACCACATACTTAATGAGCTTGCCTCACCTTTCAGTAAAGCATTGCTGTCTTATTCATTGTTAATTCTTACTTCCCCCATATTAGCTGTTTTTAGAAGTCAGTCCATAACTATTTCTGGGAAGGAATAAAATTACTAAGAGTTAGAGACATTCAATCCAAGCCAGAACCAGGAAGTTTTACTTAAACAGATCCCAGAATTTTCAAGAACCTTGTAGAAGCTTAATTGTAAGCAATCAGGGTCTTACAATGCCTGCAATTAAACTGGCTTATCTAATTACGGATAGTATTAATAATATATGGGAACATATAGAGCTCAGGATTTTTAATGATGAGATATTTATTACTAAACTAATTGAAAGCTTGTTAAAAACAGTATACTATTCCTTTACAGTAACCTTAACTGCAAAGTTTTTTTCCAAGAGGGGTGATCAGTGGACTGGTGAAATTACTGTTGACTTAATTAAAGAAATGTTTTAATTCTACTTTAATTTAAATAAAAGACAGAGAAGACTTAAGTGTACACATTTAATTGCTCTTGCAGGTGACTCTAAAAGGCCACATTAAACTGACAGTTGTGTTAACAGACAATGCTCATCATATTGATCTCTGTTGCAGTAGCTTAAGTTATATGGGTTATATCCAGTATACGATATAACAGCCAGCCAGTTTTCAAAGCTTCAGGGCACCTTCCACACTCCCAAACCATTAATTAGCTTGAACTGAGCTGACTAAAAAGAAAGGTTTGGGTGTCCAACCCTTCAGAGCTTTCCTGCCACTGAGAAGCGTGCTCCAATGCAGGTTTTCAAGTATCTGTCATCTAATGCTGTTCCATTGCAGGGAAGATCTCTTTGGGGAAAAAGCTTCCATATTACTTTTAAAGTTCTTTTAAACTATGTTCTTGTGAAAAGCAACTACTTTTATACTAGGGAAAAGTGTTTTCCTTGACTTTCTCATGACTTTTATATACTTTAACATGTGAACACACATTTTTACTTTTGTGGCTAAAAGTTGTTTGAATCCACTTTTTCTGTAGATAAACTGTGTTTATTTTACTCTTTTGAGGCTGGGGAAATACTTCAAGTAATTTTTTCTATTTTTTTTGCTTCTTTCCTCTTTTATCAACTATTGCTACTAAGCTTCCCTGGAAAACTGGCACATTTTTTTGCTTGACTGTAGAACAGTTTGCCATTGTTTTGGCCAGACCTTCTTCCAGCCACAAAAAGAAAAAAATAACTAAGTAGCCTTTGCCATCACATTAGGCTGGAATTTGCAACAGCTGCAGGTGGATGACTCTGCTCTGGCTAAAGCTGGTTCCTCAGACCACTGATCTTTTTCTTTGGATTCGACAGGTAGTGTCCATAAAGCCACCACAGACCAGGGGTTAACCACTTCCTCTGTGGCAGTTAGGGTTCCCTCGGTGGGCAAGGGAAAGTCAGTCTTGTTGGTCTCGGGAGAGGGGGCAGGGAATATGTCTCAGGTTTGTCAGAATGTTGTGCCCATCCATGGGGAAGCTATTGCTAGCAATGGTGGCTCTATTTGCACTTTCTTGTCAAAGAAGACAGGAAACTAAACATTTAATTTCTCCTGTGTCATTTTTTCTGGACAGCAGTAATTTATTGGACTTAGCTCAATGTCTTGTGCAAGCTATTAACCCTTCTTATAAAATGGTTTCCATTGAAAGAAAAAAGATATTTCTCTTTTCCTGAAGAGGTTCAAGAGTTGGAATCTGTAGGGGAGTGTGAGGGGATGGATATATTTTTTTCTCGTCGGATTTCTGATTCAGATTCTAAGGAGAGTATAGTGTCTGAAACTACCGGTGAGGAATTCACTTTCTCTGAAACTATTTCCAGGATGAACCAGTGTTTTCAGTAGGAGAACACTAAAGTTTCTCAGTCTCTTAGAAAATATTATAATTTGCTGCAAATTAAACTTTCTAAACCCTCGCCTATCCCTCAATGCTGTCAGCATTGGAGGATGCATTTATCACAGCTTATGGTTTCCCTGAAAGACAAACTCCTGCCCCTAGGAAAACAGATAGAATGTGCAAAGTTCCTCAGTCTTTCAAGTTTTTATAGACTAATCCCTGACCTGAGCGAGCAGCTAGAACTTTAGTTAATCCAGCTGCTGCAAAGCATTTTATTTCTAATCTTTCTCCTTGTAAAAGGATAGTAGAGCTATTGATATGTATATGCTTCTGCAACTTTGATTTTTTAGAATTCTGAATCATTAGGATGTTAAAGTTTCTACTGACTAATTCTGAAAGCATGAAGAATGTTTTGCTGCAGTTTCTACTTGTGAGGAAAAATCTGCTTCGTGCACTTCAGTTCTGTTTCTCAGGTCACCACTCATTGCTTAAAGTGTGTGTGTGCATAACTGTAGATACTGACTCCAGGGCTTTTGCTATTGGTACTGTTTCAGAGAGGTTTACTTGGCTCCATTCTCATAACCTCCTAGAAGAGGTCAAAAATTAAGTTTTGAATTCTTCTTTGGACAGAGGTTTAACTTTTGGACTCTCTTCTGCAGATGTTATCAAAAAACTGTGATGAGAGAGAGATAAGCTGATTCAGGGAATTTCTCAGACTTTTCCATGGGATTTTCTGCGGTCTTGTCTAATTTTGGTAAGAAACACAATAAACAATCTCAGCAGAATGCTAGCAAGGAGACGTTTAAAAAAACAATTGCAGGTAGGTTCCAAAAAGAAAGCTGGAATCCCCCTCACCAAAACAAAGAGCAATCAAAGTACCCTTGCAATCTTTTACCCCTTCCAAAAAGTCTGAACTTCCATTTCTGTCTTTGGCAATAGATTGTTTGAGACAAATGGGTCCCAAATGTGATCTGTCTAAGCTACAAATGGCATTGGAAGGAAGTCCCTCCTTTCCAGGGGAACCCTGTTCATCTGCCAGACCAAACTCTTCTATTCCCTCCTGTCCTATACCAATATGCTTTCTCAGGGGTAATAGAAGCTCTTCCTCTTTCCCAGTTGGGGGAAAGGTTTTTATTCCAGAATGTTTTTAGTGCCAAGGAAAGAAAGAAAGAAAGAAAGAAAGAAAGAAAGAAAGAAAGAAAGAAAGAAAGAAAGAAAGAAACGAACGTCTGGCAGACCAGTCCTGGATCTCTTTCAGTTCACAACCTGTTTTACAGTTTTCCTCATCTGAGGTTTTTAGTAATCTTAGATTTAAAAGATGCATAGCCTCGTGCCTGTACTATACCTCTATCAAGGTTCATTTGTCAACCATTTCAGCATGTCTTTCCATGGATACCCCCTTTCAATGCATTCTAATGTGAAAATGTTTTGGAAAGTGGTGCTACATAAGTAACCTCCCAGAAAATTTGTGATTCCTGATTGGGATCTTAAACTAGCACCTGTTCCACTTGACCTAGTTTTTCTGGCTGATTTGCAGTTTTTTACATAGAGAACAGTTCTGCTGATTGTTCTGACCTCTGCAGGAAGAATACTTGAGTTGCAGGCTCTTGTGGTGGGTCAAGCTTATCTCAGTTTTCAAGGAAACATGGTTTCTTTGAGAACTAATCCTCCTTTTATCCCTAAAGTGGTAACCAGGTGTACTTTAAGCCAAACTATCCTTCTTCTTTACTTTCCAGATTCTAAAAACGAGGGATTAAAGATAATACAGAGAACGAGGGTACTATCGTGACAAAACAAAATCTTTCAGAACTTTCAATCAGCTGTTCATTTCTTGTGGAGGTAAGAAGGAACAACCTGTGTATGTCAAAGCAGAATATTTACAAATAGTTGTTTCAGGCTATTATCTTTTGTTATTCCCACCGCAACAAAACTATTCCAGGCAGGGTCACATTTTCCTCTGCCAGGGCCTTAACTTCATCTATGGCTTTTTGGAAAGGGTTGGACTCTAGAAGTATTCTAGAAGCAGCTACTTGGTCGTCTGTGCATACTTTTACAAAGCACTGTAAACAAGATTCCTTTTTCATGTCTAGGACAGGCTTTCCTAGGACCATTCTCTAGTAGCTCCTGGAACCTTCCACTTCCATCTCCCACTTGTTCTAAGTCATGGTAATCTACCCATATAACTAAGGCTATCACAGCAGTGATCAATATGGAGAACCTTGTATAGTTTTATAAGTAAACTTACCATAAAAGTAGATGTTTGGTTGATCACTGCTGCTGTAATCACTCCTTCCATCTCCTTTTTTTTTTTGGTGTTTTTTTATGCCAGGAGGTGTTTCCTAGCAAAGGCCTCTCGTGACTTACTCTCCCTCTCCCAGCTGGCTGAAAGTTCTGATAGGTCTGTCTTTTTAGTCAGTTCAGCGCAGCTCAAACTGACTACTGTTTTGGGCATGTGGAAGGTGCTCTTTAGCTTTGGAAGCTGGCTGGCTGTTATATCATGTGCAGGATATCCATATAGCTTAGGCTACTGTACTGTGTTCTTCATAGTAATCACTGTTGCAGTAGCCAAAGCTATATGGGTTGCATTCTGCTAAGGATAAACTCATATAGCTTTGACTACTACAGCAGCGATCATTCAAACATCATTTATGGTTAGTTTTCTGGCATAACTCTACATTCTTCCACCTGTTTCTTTGTATCCATTTAAAGAGATTCTGATAACTGCCAACAAGGATTCCTCTAGGAAAAAATATTCTTTCAGGTGATGTCAACATGAATTACCTTATTTCTCAAGGCCATATTATATTGCACCCTACCTAGCACCAACCCAAGAAATTAGAACCTACAACATTATATAAAAGAACTTGTCTTAGACTCTTTTTGCTTCCTGTACTTGCTATCCATCATGCCAACTGCTTTGACTTTGTTCATTCATGACCATCATCTAGGCAGCTATTAAAGGAATTTTGTGACGTGCAAATAGTGCCCACTGCGCATACCCATAGATGTTTTGTGATTCTGCATGCAGTGGTCTTAGCAAGGGTGTGGCATCCACTTATATGAGCAACATAATCCTTTGAAAATCCCTGCCCCCCTTTCAAGCAAGTTATTTTTAATAACTTTATTAAATTGACACTTAAGACATAAGCACACATACATTAATAGAAAAGAAAACAACCCATATTAACATTGTTTTCCATTTACATACGGTATATATTACATATGTTTTCTGTCTTTGTAACAACTGTCTTTCAGTCCATCATTACATACCCCACTCCTACTCCTAATGTTTTGTTTCAAAAAATTCCACTTATTTCTATGGAATTTGCTTCTTCTGTTTCTAAAGATCCCTTTTCAGTTCTTTAATCTATTTGAAAATATTCAGTATTTTACTGCGGTGGTGGTGCTGTGGTAGCATTGTCGCCTCATAGCAAGACGTTGTCCCATTCGATTCTCAGTTAGACCGTCTTTTGTGTGGAGACATATGTGAATGGGGCGTTCCTTCGTTGAAGGTTGTGCATCAGGGCTGGTAACCCGGTACGTAAAAATCCACTACCAATCATTAGCGGACCGGAGTTCTGCTGTGGCAACCCCTAACCGGGAAAAGCCGAAAGATACAAACAAACAAACAATATTCAGTATTTTAAATACAGCTGGCTTATATTTTATTTCCATTTTCTAGTAATTGTGTGTTTGGCAGCTAAAAGAATTAAACTTAACAAGGCCTTACTATGCAAAACCTGTGTCATCATCATCATCATCATCAGCCCCCCTTTTCCCATTTTTTTCTACATGGGTTTGGGGTATCATGTTAACTGTCGCCAACTCTCTTGATTCAGTGCCACACTCCTGCCTTCTTCAACACTCATGCCTGACTGTCTGAGATCCTCTTTCACACAATCCATCCACCTCTTTGCTGGATGTCCTTGCTTCCTGTTACCTTCTTCCTGTCTGTCCCAAATCTTCCTCACCAGATTGTTTTCTGCTTTTTTGAATGTGTCCAAACCACCATAATCTGTTTTCTTTGATCTTTTCTGCAAATGGAGCTACTTTGGCTTCTGCTCTCATGTCCTCATTTCTTCATCTGTCCCACAGTGTGCGTCCTATCACCTTTCTCAGGCACTTCATTTCCATCACCTCTAGCTTCTTCAACTGTTCTGCCTTTACTGCCCAGGTTTCTGTACCATACAGTAGTACTGGTTGCACCACTGTCTTGTACACCTTACTTTTCAGCTTCTTTGGCATTCTTCTGTCATAGACTACACCTGACAATCCATGCCAGTTGGCTGCAGCCCCACTGATTCCAGCTTTGACTTCTTCATTCAGACTTCCCTTCTCCTCAACAACCCCTCCCAGATACTTGAAGCTATTTACCTGTTCCACTACCTTCTCTTCGAACTCTTTTCTCAGCTTCTACTGATTTCTCCAGTTTGATGCCATTACCACCATCTTATCTGTGCTTAGTTTCATCCCATGTGCCTTCAGTTTTGCATTCCATTCTCCTATCCTTTGCTGAAGTTCTAGGTCAGACTTTGCCTGTAATACCACATCATCTGCATACAGCAACTTTGTCGATCTGTCCCCTCCGACCTGTTTGCTAATGTAGTCCATCACCAGTATGAACAGCAGTGGGTTCAGAGATGAACCCTGGTGTACACCCACTCCCACTGGGAACCCCTCTGTGAGGCCAAACACTATTCGTACTTGAGTCATTGGGTCTTTGTACATAGCCTGTACTAATTCTACCAATGTTTCTGGGACTTCAAACCACCATAGTACTGCCCAGATCAGCTTTCTTGGGACCTTGTCATATGCTTTCTCTAAGTCTAGGAATGCCCAGTTGGAGTCTTGCCTCATTTCTAGCTTCTTGTCAAGTATCTGTCCACTACAAACATCAGGTCAGTTGTGCTGCATCCTGATCTGAATCTGTACTACTCATCTCCCATCTTACAATCTACTACTCTGCGTATCCATTTATCACTAACCTTATCCAGAACTTTCATGCAATGTGATAGGAGTTTGATGCCTCTGTCCTGCCCACAGTTGTGGATGTCCCCTTTGTTCTTGTACACTGGCGTGAGTATGCTTATTCTCCAGTCATCTGGGATACGCTTTTCTCTCCACACTGCTATTAGTACCCTCAGGAGCCATTTCTCCTGTATCTCACTCAGCATCTTTATCATATCTGCTGTGACCTCCTCTGAGCCTGCTGCTTTCCCTGACTTTATTTTCCTTAGTGCTTTTCGTACTTCTTCTAGGGCGGGCTCCTCTTCTTCTCTCATTGTAGGCTGTTTCTGAGGCACTACAGCTTCTGTGGGGTTTTCTTCATTCAGAAGCTGTTGGAAATATTCCTTCTATCTGCCTTTGATGGCCTGTGGACTGGTGAGCAGGTTGTTGCTGGCATCCCTTATGAAGGCTGTCTCTCTTCTTTATCTTTCTGTCTTTGCCTTGAAACCTGATATAGTTTCATTGTGTCACTTACTGAGTCATTTTCCAGAAGTTGGTAGAATGCCTGTGATGCCATTATACACTACAAATACTTTTACTAACTTAATATAGTTGCAATTAACACTATATGTCTTTGTATCCAATCTCTCTTGCTTTCTTTATTTCTGTGGCTGAATAAACAGAATTGATTTAACAGTACTCTTACTTATGAGAATATACAAACAGAAGTACTAAAATTTAACACGCCGTGTTTATTTTTTTGTATTGTATATCTCTATAATATGTATTTGTCTTGTATATCTACTTCAATTTGTATTGTGTGAAAACTTTCTTGACTTTCAAAGTTAAGCTGATATTATGTAAAAATTTATGGAGCTTTTCTCCCTGGGCCTCCACTGAAAATGGATAATTGGCCCAGTGGACTTTCCTGGTCAACAAATGTCAATAAATAAATATTAATAGATTTTCTTAGCTTCTTTGTTAGCCAACCAGTAGTCCTTACTAGCCTGGTCAATCTTTTCTATCTCCCGCTTCTTCCTTCACTCCTTTTTTTTTTTGACGACTTCTTGGACTTCTGCATTCCACCACCAGCAATTGTACCATACCTGGCTTGGCAACATATCTTTTCTGTAGTCCTAACACATGATGTTTTTAGGCGCTGACATTCTTGTTCATCTCCACCTATTTCCTCCTCTTTTTGGGGTGGTAGTGCCTGGAGTAATTCCTTGAACTGCTGTACTTTCTCTCCAATCAACTTCCAGGTCTTCAGCCTGGTCTCTGTTGACCTTAGAGCCTTCAGTGACCACTGCTTGCAGCTGATTGTGGCAACTAGTGGTTTATGCTGTGGGCCGACTGTTTCACTGGGGATGACTTTGCAATCATGGATTCTACCCTAGTGCCTTTTCCTTACTAGGAGGAAGTCTACCTGAGTTGCATGTTGGCTACTCTTGTATGTGATCTTGTGACTGTCTCTCTTTCTGAACCATGTATTGGCTACTATCAAGCCATTTGCCAGACAGAAGTCTAGAATGGCTTCTCCTTCTTTATTCCTGTTGCCCCACCCATGTGGACCCAGGCAGTCCTCATATCCTGTTTGGTCTGCCAGATATGTACATTCAAGTCACTCATTATCAACACCACTTCATGTTGTACTGCTTTATCTAGTAGGTCCTGCAACTGCTGTCTGAATGTACTCTTTTCCTCACTATCACAACCCTGCTGTGGGGCATAGGCTGAGATTATGAATACTGCCCTATCGTTACACTGGAATCTGATTGTTTCTTTATTTCTATTTAAAGAGATTCTGATAGCTACCAACAAGGAGTACTCTAGAAAGTAAAAGTACTCTATAGGGAATTATTAAAATCTGAAAACTCTTTATAATCTGAAAAAAAGCATGCTGCCAGTTACCACCTTCTTCCCCATCACACCTGATGTGTGTATGAAAATACCTACACAGACACTTCAAAGCAAAAATCCTAAACCTTCCGGACTTTGTTGTATACATGGGAGCCATACTTATGTCCTCCCATTGTTTCCTTGAAAATTGATTTTCCAGTCTCTCTTCCCAGTCTTTCCTAACCTCTTCTGATTAATGATTATGTTATCATGCAATATTTTATATGCCCTACTAATTATTAATTTCTATCATTGAATTCTGTTCTAGATTCAATTAAAAAATTCAACCAGAGCATGTCTTTCACTTAGGACTTCCTTATCCCTTTCCCTTTACCTAACCTCTGCTATCAATCTCTGGTAGGAAGGCAGTCTCTAACTTGTAGTCAAAACTTCTTCAAGACCTCATCCCACTCTGTTACCTTTCCCTGTCTAGTTATTTGTTCCAAACACCTTGGTTCCTCTGCCAGTTTTCTCCAGTAAATTCCAGCCTCATCTTGCCTAATTTATATACCACTACTTGCAGTCATCCCTATTGACAAACTCTCCTTCCTCCATTCCCATGTTGGCTTGGTTCTTAGAATAATTTCTGCAACTTTATGAATATATATTATGTATGATTGTTATTATTCTCCTTAATAATCTGCACCGAAAATCCCACTCTCTCCTTATTTCTTTAAGTCAGCCCCACCCTTGCTCCATCATTATCCCTTTGCACTTTGAACTATAACATTCTGCTTGTGATATGTATAACTATGTAAATCTAAAATATGTCTGTAAATCAAATAATCCTAAGCCACCTTGTTCTATTGGGAGGATCAATTTATCCTACTTAACTCTTGCCCTTTTTCCCCTCCTAGATAAATTCCTTCTACTGCTTATTAATTATTGTCCACACCTTCTCCTCTGGTTGACTAAAAGCATTTTCATTGCTTATATCTTACTATCCATATTCATAAACAAGAGCTTCTAGTATCTTTTGTTTACCCTCTTCCCACACATCATTAGCTGTGATAACAGAAGCCTTTTTCAATCTTACAACTAAATACTTCACCTTATGTCCCCATAACTATGGATATTGCTAAACTAATTCATGAGTGGGTACATAATTTACAGCTATAGTCTTTGTTTTATCTTCATGAATCTTTTATTCCAAAAAAAGAATTGAAACTGTCTCAAATTGTTCCACAACACCAACATGTCATTTTCCTGATTTATCAAGTATAAAATAATATCACCTGCAAATCAAACCAACTTTTCTTGATTACCACACCAACTATATCCTTTAATGTCTGAGTCCTTTATTTTTGTCAATGGTCCTAAATATAAAACAAATAACAAAGGGGAAAGTGGACACCTCTGCCTGGTTCCTCTGTTCAAACACAACTAATTGGAGAGGTACTCTCCTACTTTAATTCTTGCCTATGATCCTCCTAATTAAACGTATTATTATATCAGGGAATGCAAATGCTTTAATTGCCCTGCTCATAAAATTTCATCTTACTTGCTGAATGCTTTCTCTGCATCAAGGCCCAACATCCTCAGCAGTATTTTCTTACATTCTGCTTCCCTCTGGGTCATCACTGTTGCATTAATGTTGTCAAATGTTTGCCTCCCTCCCCAAAAACACATTGCTCAACATCTATCAGTTTTGGCAACATCTTTGCAATTCATTTAGCTAGTATAGATATAAACACTTATATCATGGTTTAAAATTAAAATAGGTCTATAGCCTGATGGGTCTTCATCATTTTTGGATAATACAGCCCCCACACATTTCTTCCAAGATGTTTGTGCTTTGCCTCACTTTAAAATACTATTAAACAACATCTTCTAGATATTTATCACCCCCCCAGCTTCCAAACTTCTACAGGAATGCCATCTGCCATCTGTTTCCAGAGACCTTCCTGCAGACTGATTATGCATCACCATTTTTGTCTCATCTTCTTCTATCATAACTATTAGTTATTGAGTCTCATCTTCCTCTAATGTTGGCATAATCAAATCTTCCAAAAACATTTCCATTTGTGCTCTTTCTTGTTTTTGACATTCCTCTACTTTATATAAGTTTTCATAAAATTGTTGAAATACCTCTAATACCTTTATATGATCTCTGGTTATTTTTCTTGTCATAAGCTATCTAAGTTTGGTGACAACCTGTTTTACTTTCTGTTGCCTAATTTGTTGTGCTGTGGAGATATCTGAGTTGCTTAATAGCAATCTTCTTTCAAGCAAGGTATTATCATCAAAATCTTCTCACTTCTACACAGTATGACTTCCATCCCATACATAGTACAACCACTGCTCTACTATCTTTTCTCAACACCATAGCCCTTGCCAAAGATGACCACAAACTCATATCTTGTCTTTTCCTAGACCTTTCAAAAGCTTTTGACACTGTCTCACATACTCTCCAATTTAGTAAACCTTTAGATCTAAACTTCTCTCCTGATACATTTGCATGGTTCTCTAGCTATCTCTCTGGTAGATTGCAGTCAGTATGATGGGATTCAGCACTATCTAACCCTCTCTCACTAAGAACTGGAGTTCCCCAAGGTTCCATTCTTGGATCTCTACTCTTTAACATCTTCATCAACTCACTCCACTCCTCTTGTCCTTGGTCTAACATTATCCAATATGCAGATGACTCTACAGTCATAACTATCTCTAATTCCCCCTCAGAACTCCTAACAAATACCCAGACCTCTTCACCTCTGTAGAGACATGGCTTACTAATAATCAGCTCATCCTCAACCCTAAGAAAATTAAATTACTGCTCTTTCTGCCAAAATCTGCAAACCACATTAAACCTTCCTTCTCCATAAGGTCCCTAAACAACACTCCTATAGAAGTCGAAAATAGCACAAAACTGCTTGGCATTACCATTGATAACTAACTAAAATTTGATCTTCACATTAATAACGGTATTAAAAAAAACATCAAAAGCTAAGACTACTGTATAGGAACAACAAATACCTAATTAATGAAGCTAGGATTTCTCTTGCCCATGCCTACCTTCTACTGTGCTTAACCTATTGTTCTCAAATATTCACAAATCTGAACTCCTCCCTACTTACCAAATTAGAATCAACCTACCATAAAATAGTTAGATCTGCAGCTCAACAAACATATAAATCTCATCACTGTCTCTCCCTAAAATACCTGAACTGCCCACACTACTCCCCTATCAGACTCCTCCGAAGCTCAACCCAAGACCTACTAAAAATCCACAAACCCAAATCCAACACAGGGTATAACTTATATAGCTGCCACCCCTCTATTGCATGGAACAATCTCCCACTTGAAATAAGGACCCTGCCTCACCCCAAACAATTTAAGCTAGCAGCCAAGGACCATCTTAGTAGACACTGGTCATGCCAGTGTACTCACCCTCCCTGATTATTACCTTTATAGTTCTGCCAAACTAATTTTTTAAAACCTAGTATTAACTAACTTAGCATTAAATGATTCAGCCTATGCTTCCTATGTAACATCCTAAGCTTCTTCTATACTTTCCTCCATGAAATTCTTATATAACCTTTTAAGTCTCTGCTACTCTCCATACAAAAACCTATATTTAGCATGCTCTCTCTTTTTAAACCAAAAATATACAACTTATTCCACTTTTTAACATTCACCTTTTGATTATAGTTACTGTTTTATCTGTCAGTAATATACATGTATATAGTTTTTGTATTTTAACTACCAAAACTTTTCTATTGTAATTTTTATTGAAATGTATCTGTCTTGCTGTATTTTATTTGCATTGTAAAACTTTGGAGCTTTTTTCCCTGGGCATCCATTGAAAAAGGGCAATAGCTCACTCGGACACACCCGGTCAACAAATGTAAAATAAAATAAATAATAATAAATGTCAAAGGAAAAATATAATTTAAAAATGATCAAAACACAGTAGGTTCAGGTTAAGGCACTTTAATCTTGCAGCAAGGAGACAAAAACATGCTAATACAGAGTTTGTCTAACTAGAATTAGGAAATGCTAACATTTTTATACACTTTCTAATAAGACATTCCCCGGGATTCATGAAGCTTGCGCCAGGCGCAGGCATAGCGTAGGCGGTATAATGCCAAATATGGCCATCGAGCAATTCAGGTACGATCCAATTCCACGTGCACTACTGGCATACGCCAGAACTGCGCAGCCCCCGGCTTAGGTATGCTAATCACCCCATGCGCAGTGTCGCACCATGCAAATGAAGGCATATAGTGATTCATGAAGTGGCGCAGGTGTAGCGTAAGCCCACGGAAATGTAAACCAAAAAACACGGTTTACATTTTCCCAAACAGAACATCGGAGCTGTGGAAGAGGGCCAGACCCAAGTATCACAACGTTAACATATGCCAATGGCAAAATACACAGCCAATGGCATAAGAAAAGATGCACAACACATAAATAACAACATTTAATGTCATGTCCACAGTAACCCACAGCACAATCGCAGGGCATGTGTGCGGAAGCTGTAACATAAAGAAATTATATAAAAATGTCATAAAATCGCAACGTAATAGAAATCAGGTTTACAGCATAATACACAATGGTAGGCATGGAACACCACAACCAAGGTGCAAGGGTTGCTAAGGGCCTGCGATAGTGTTCGGTGCGGTAACTATGAATTAGTAGTCAATGCCATGCAAATGAGGCAGATAATACTGAATCGCAAATGTCCTACCGGATGAAGGTTGTACCATACGGCGCAGCGGTATAACACCGAGGAGTGGCTCAGAGGAGATACATGACATCAGCAGAGGGGTGTGCCACCGTAGCAGTAAGCACACTGGAGCAATGCAAATCTGGCATGTCTGTTGCTAAGCAAAGCTGCAGGACAGGGGTGGGGAGGAAGGTATAGAATTGTTTAGCTGAGAGCACACATGGTGCCCAAAAGCGCATGTGTACGGGGATGAAAACGTGCCTGAAACCCAGTAATCGGATGCATGCTCCGCGAACAATAGCACAAACAGGAAGGTCAGGGGAAGAAAAGAAGGAAATGCTGAAGTAGGGTAATTGGAGTACTAATGAGCAATCAACACCAATCAACCCACGATGGCCACTCAACGGCAGCTGACAAGTCTGCTTGCAGAAACCTGCAAAACAGAATAGGGGAGGCATTGGAATGCAAAGAAAGGAGGGGAGGTATTGGATTGCAAAGATAGGAGACCTGACACAGCAGAGCAAAGCAAACCGACAGCAGACCGGCAGTAGCACACATAATGCAAGCTACGCTAGGTCCAGGAAAGTACAAATGAAAGTAGGCTGCAGGATGCACGCCAGAAAATGGTAGGTGCAACGTGCAGAAATGTAAAGGGAAGGTCAAGAGGTAATCCACGGCAGGCAAATGTAATTCAACACCAAAGGCACCACAATAGTAGTTCCGGCAGTAAAACACATAAGATACCCTGTAGCTACAATCATACATACACACCCTATGACATCATCGGTGTTCACAGCACAATAGTATAAAGTGTGAAAGCACCCAACACACACCTGTGTATTCCCAAACACTGCACCATAGGTGTAAACACACAGGGAACTTTTAAAATGTACATGTTGGGAGCTGCCATAGCTGTGATTCATCAGCATGTGTTAGAGACTGACGGTGTTGTGGAGGATGATGCTGACAACCACCGCAGGCCTCGGAGGAGAAGGAGAGTGTTCAGACCAAGGGTAACCTACCAGGGGCTACATGACCTGGAGATAGTAGAGCATTACAGGGTGGACAGGGACATCTTACAGCAAATAGTGGAGCTGTGCCGGCCACACCTGAGAACCAGAAACAACAGAGGGGTACCCATCCCAGTGGACATGAAGGTATGTGTAAGCCTGCGAATACTGGCCACAGGTACCTTTCAAAGGCCAACTGGAGATATAATGGGTATCTCACAGGCATCAGCATCCAGGGTACTACACCAGTTCCTGGATGCCATGTTACCACATGCCAATGAGCAGATATACTTCCCCCGAACTCAGGAGGAGTTGGCCAGCAATATGCGCCACTTCTACCATGTGGCACACTACCTGGAGGTACTGGGTGCGCTAGACTGCATGCACATACAAATCAAGTCACCACCCGGTGAGCATGGTAGGTGCTACATAAACCGCAAGGGATTCCACTCCATCAACTGCCAGGTCGTGTGCAATGCCCAGGGCATTATCATGGATGTGTGTGCTGGCATTCCTGGAAGCTACCATGACTCCCATATCTGGCATGCCTCACAGCTGTATCAGGTATTTGTCAGGGGGACATCCCACATGGCCATCTTGTGGGGGATGCTGGCTATGCACTGGAGCCGTGGATGATGACTCCCATCAGAAATGCACACACACCCTTGCAAGAACGCAATAATGAGGCACACACACAAACCAGAATCATCATAGAGCGTGTGTTCGGGATGCTGAAATCACAGTTCCGGTGCTTGGATACATCTGGTGGAGCCTTGCAGTACTCTCCAGGCACGTGTGTCCACATCGTCATAGTATGTGCCATGCTACATAATATGATCCTGCGTAAGCAGCTGCAGCAGGGACAAAATGGTGAAGGCCCTCATAGCCCACCGCAATTGCCAAGGCCATTACAGGCACAGAGGGATTCAGACCATGAACACACTGTGCCAGCTCCAGTAGGCAGATGGAGGCATGCCCAATATGCCTATACCTTGGCAAAGAGGGAACGTATAGCACATACTCTGACAGTGTAGGCCCCTACGGACTGACACCTCTCCACCTGCACACACAGTAAAATGGATGGCACACAAACATGACCACCTGTAAATTGTAATGTATAGGTGGCCCAATGTGTGACTCCTACATAGGCAGCCCTCAAACATTGTAAACACAACAGCTAGTGGAACACGGAATGCCAACACCTGAACAGTACATGAGCTTTACAGCATATGGTGGTGCTGTGTGCTTGTTACGTTCCCCGCCAGATATATATATATATATATATATATATATATATATATATATATATATATATATATATATATATATATATATATATATATATATATATATATATAGATATATATATGTACACATATGCATATATATATAATACAGATAGAAAGGGCAATAGAGTGATATATGTTGATACAGATGGATTCAGCGATATCTGCAAATATAATAGATAGTTCAACGACATTCATAACACCTTGGATGTACAAATAAATAGGATACCGCCAACTATGGAATGTGTAACATACCGACATGCGTAACCACGTGGCTGAAAGACCGATAGAACACAGTACCGGAACAGTACAGCTGCGAGTAATAGTATGATGATATGAAGGGACATTTAGTCACTGCTGTCGGTGTTGCGGTCCACATAGGTACTGTGTTCAACTGTGTTTGTGAGTGCCGTAGTCTGTGTAAGTGTGCGTTGAGGGTGCCGTGTGCTTCTCCATGTGACTGTAATGTGTGTGTGTGTCTGCAACATGTGTTTGTTAGTGCCAAGTCAGAGGCAGATCAGTACGGTAGGTGTGGGTACAGCTAGCCGTAGGCATACGGTTACTACCTGTCCCACAGTAGGAGGGTCAGCCCCACCCTGGGCAGGTGTGTCCTGACATAAAACAGTACAAAGGGCAAATGTCCGAGATGGTAGGACATTAATATGTCCCATATATAATGTAATAGTCATATTTAATAGTTATGCCTGTATGTAAGAAACGTAAATGTTACATGCAATATGATAAGTAGCCAAAGTCCCACAACAATAGGTATGTATTGAGGATAAAAGTATGTGCTAACCTGTGTAATGACCGTGGCTATGTGTTGGCCTTTAAACACCGCTGTGTGTCCCGCAAGTGTCCAACAATGACCATATGAAAAGGTGGCAACCCATGGCAAACAGGCTCTTTTACCAACACAACCGCAATGACTGCAAATATCTGGGACAGAAATACAAGGGATAGCTGTCACTTACACATATCCCTTGATATATCGCTGCAATTACGGAGGTATACAAGTAGCAAGCTCACCTGCAGATGATATAGAAACCAATTAACAATGGCCCAATGTACAATCCCGTAACATAAGTCTACTAACTGTTAGCTCTCTAATTAGGGATGGAGCCCACACACATATATATGGATTATGTAGAAATGCAAGGCCCACAAACCTGTATATGCTACGTACACCCACCGACATCCCCCACACTAGAAACTAAAGCAATACAGACTGTAATAGCAAGCACAAACATCCAGTCAGTCAATTACAACTGCAGAACCCTCAACTTACCGTGTGAGAGACACAATTAAAGGCGTCATGCAAAATTGCAGGCGTTGTATAATGGAACAAACAGCCATGTTACAGGTTTTGTTTGCAATACTCCATTATCAGACGTTGGGATGACAGGTACACCCACATGTTGAACCAAATACTCTACCTGTCACACACAATCCACGGGGGACATGAATCCAAAGTATACTTGTCTCCATGCATAGCAGTTGCAATTACACATAACAAAACACAATACAGACCGTCTCCCCGAAGGTAGGGCAAATAGGCAACGCCCAAGTGGTGAATTCAATTATACCCCACTGTTGCCGTGTAATTGGTGAATGGAGTAGCTGCACAGCTGATATGCAAGTAATTAGTCACTCAGGAACACCAATTGGCGGGATGAATCCACATGTTACAGGTATCGACGTGTATAAGGATGACATGGCAGACATTCAAACCATATGCTCATACCGAATACCAGTTGAATCACTGTGAGAGAGATAGAAACGAAATGCCGTAATGATAACGAGGTATGTAGAACACCCGATATGTAAGGTTATGTATAGCATGATCTGTATTAATTAGTTTTACTGTATGTATAGCCTGGTTTGCATTAATTAAGCGTGTCCGCAATGCATAAAGTGGGGAAAGGTATTTATGTAGTGATGTCTTGCTGAGCATACTAACGCTTGTAGAAACTGTGCGTTCAGCAGTGGGACACAAGGTACACAGCACAGACACCACAAGGGATGCTACATGAGGGCGTTAGAAGAATTCCATACAACCTGCTGTCAGTGGTAGGGTATGTCCAACAAGGACGTGCCATAGCAGGGGATAGTATATGTTGATATACTGTCACAGCACACATGTGTATGGGCATATAACGTTAATGACATATCTAAGGTGGTCCCGCTGTGCAAGTATGCTTTGCATTATAGGATACTATGCAAAATATGTGTAATGTATAGTATTGTAGCTTGATATGACAGATATTCTACACAGCATAACAGGCATATCATGCATACCACAGGTACCGTCTATTGGCATGTACAATAACAGGATACATATGGCTTGTAGGCATGGGACATTGTAATAGCATGATAGCTAATCTAAATGGAAGGGCTACCAAGTAACCATGCACAAAGGACATGTAATAGCTTCACAGGTGCATAGTGGGGTACTATGCAGTCTGGCAAGTCCATGTGTAAGCACAACTACAGTGTTCACACTAGTGGCACCTCTCTAGGGTAGTGTCCTGTGAACAGCAGAGCCATGTGTCACCTGCACCTCTGCACAGTACAGCCACTGCAGTGATCCCAGGCCTACATGTGTCTCCCAACCACCAAGGGAGGTATCACATGAACAGTGCTACTGAGTGTCCCTGCGTGATGTACATAGGACTTATGTTCCAAAGCATGGTGAGTGTCCAGTTTGGGAATGTAACCCTCAAGCACATCCCACTCATTGTGGCGTGTGTGCACATATTCATGAGCATGTTGCTCACAGTGGCTTTTGCTTATGTCGCGTATGAGGAGTATATCCATTAATAATGTTGTGGACATGGGCCCTGTCTGATCAGCAGAGGTCACCCCTGAGTATGTAGTATGCAAATGTGTACAGATGTGGTGTCCGTAGTGCAGCCGCATATTTAAACTGTCGGAGCTCAGTAAACATCATGGCATGTTAATGTTGTGGTATGTAAAGCTGTAGCTGTTGTGTAAGGTACACCCTAAATGGGGTGGTGTACCCTTGAATGTGTGTAGATGTCTTGAGTTCAGAGGTACAATGGGTGCCTATGTACCAGCTACACACCCAGTACAGATAGGTGTGGCCACGTAGAAGGATATTCACGCCACAGTGGCAATATGGTAACCACAGGAGTGGGTGCGACATATGTGTGTACTGCAAACATGTACAATGTGATATGTATGTAGGGGACTACCACCCATGTGATAGTCAGTGGGTGAATGGTGTAATGCAAAGGTAATATTCATGCACCTTGTGTCATGCAGCTTGATGCCATGATAGTCATATCATGTATCTGTCACAGTGACACCTGTATGGATGGAGTCGGTATCAGCTGGTGGAGCAATCATGGCACTTTGTATGCAGGGGTTTGAAAGCTAGGCAGGGAAAGTCCCCTGTGCCAGCCTGTACCGCAGGGAAGCATATACTGAACATGAGGGGCCCTATGACTGAGGACTGTGGTATGCCATATGTACCTGACATGTAGTAGGTACTATGGTATGCTGGCCTCACTGTGTGTGTCCTGTCCATGAGCCACATTGCATAACATCCTGAGACATAGGGTACGATGTGCAGGTGGATGTGTATGTTGTCAATACCAGAATGAGAATGGTGCTGAAAGGCAATGAGAGGACAATGTAGGATGTGTGGACTCCCGAACCATCAGCAACTGCCCTGGTAACTGTATGAAAGGAGTCCACCATGTGTAGGGGCCATGCTCTGGCCCTAACAAGCCCAACCCGGGTGGCAGCAAAGGACGGGAGCCCAACAATGTCTCTGTGAATGACGTCCTTGATGATGTGCCCCATAGCCATGCAGAACAGTCCAGTCAGGTGTGTAGGACTATAGTCCCACTCGTGCATTGTGGTGCCACCTGTGTGTAGTGTGATAAATGCTGCTGTGTGCCATTCAGGGGCTACAATGTCTGAAACAAGGCTATTACTGAATATGGTGGCCTAGTGGGAAGACATGTCATTCAGAGGTTGGTGGACATCACAGCCTGGGACATTGGAAGGTGACATGGGGCCAGTGTCCCAGGACATATAGAGTGCAGGTCAGTACTGTGTAGGTGTGACCACAGGGACACCACAATGTTCCTGTATGGATTGTGGCACTGTAGTGAGTGAGAGGGTGTAATGTTAGCATTGAATCCATCCTCCAGCATGTTGCCAACATCACCTGTGTCTGTAATGTTCCTGAGTGACTGTTGTATGTGACAGCAGATATGGGTGTTGCCATCGACTACTGACATACCACCATAATGCCTGGTGGTACACCCCGGAATGTGTTGCAGTCATGTTTACTTAGCTAGACTTGGAGTATGTGATGAGGGACCCTGTGGCCCTACCATGGCTGACCAGTGAGCCACCCCACACATGGGAATGTACACCACTGTGCAACAGCCTACACCTGTTGTTGTACATCATATGTCCATGGAACATGACCACCAGTGTGGCGTCTGTTATCTGGTGTGTACCATCATGGCTCTGTGTGGAATAGCATGATCCATGCAGTTGTGCACATGCTAATGAAGTGCACTGGGGTATGTGTCAGCATTTGTATGTGCATTGTCCATCTGCACGGGTGTCATGACGTTAACAACCGCTGTCAGCAGACATCTCTAGTAGGTGTTGTAGTACTCATGTATTGTGTATGCTGTGATGGGTGTGGTGCCGGGATGTGGCTAACAAGGTTGATTAGCATATGTTCGGAATCCACCAATGAGGGGATAACCCCAGGTGTGTAACACCAGTCACATGATGGTAGTGTTCATGCCAAGGTTAATGTAGGTCTTGGAGGTGGTTTGTATGGGTTGATCCAGCAGAGCGGAGGTTATGACTCATGGATGTGTCGGTACATGAGTGGCTAACCCAGTTAAGTGTGGGGTAGTGTCAGTCACACATCAGTAGCAGCTGTCTGAGGCCCACTGTCCAATATAGAAGGTATGTTAACCATGGGGTATGATGTTGATTCTGTAGCTTGTTACAATGTGTATAGTGGTCCCGGACACAGTTAGTTAGCACCTCTGATGCTTTGTGCTAAGTAACTAGCCAGGATGTGTGCACAACATAGTGGGATATGGGAACCCCTCAGCTGTGGGTGTGCCGGTCCTGGTATGTGCCTGAAAGTATGGTCTGTCTATAAACCTGTCATTGCAGGTGTGCTCTGCAGAGCCTAGAGGCAGGTCCCAGTCACTGCAGGGATGTTAGAGTGGTGCATTATAAGGTGTGCCTTGCCTGCGTGCATCACAGAGGAAGATGCAAGCATTGTGTCACATGACCCCATGTCGTGCTTGCCAGTTCCCATTCTGGCGGTGACAGTTATTGGAAACTGTGCAAGACAGGCAGTATAGAAGCAGCAAGAGCCTTACATGTGAGCTGTACTCCCAGGGCTGACAGGTGCAAGTCATCTGTGCCACAGCATTGTGTTTGACCAGGTCAGTCAAAGCGGACAGATACCAGATGCCTGTGGAATGACAATAGGAGCATAGGCAACTGTTGAAGTGACACAGTCAGTCATTGTACAGTGTTATCGTGTCCGGACAAATGCAAAATGCTCCCCAGGGCTTGGCCCGCACCCTCAGGGCTATAAGACTGGTGAGCTATTGCATGTCCCTGCACACGTAGTCTGTGAAGTGGCATCACAGGGCAGTCACACTAACATGGAGAATGACAGTCACATCATACCTGGTGAGGTGTGGCATGGGTGCATAGGTTATGTTGCAGAAGCAGCTACCCGACAGCAAGATGTAAGCGACTATCGCCTTGTGTAGCCTGCTGTGTGGAACTGCAGTGTGACTCCCTACAGAGTCACCTATGACTGGTGTGTTGTGAATGTTATAACTCCCAGTTGGCTGTATGTGATGGGCACACATGAGTCTGTGGGCTATAAGTTGGTGATGTTGTATTCCATGATGGGGGCTACCTCTGGTGCCTACACTGAGTATGGAGACGTACTGCACAAGTTGTCCTTGTAGGTGTGGCCAGTGGTGTAGATCATGTGAGACTATGTGATGGGTGGGGTGTGTTGCAAATGTTACATATCCCCAAATGACTGTCAGGTGCAGTCTGGGTTGGTGACAGCATTACCCCCAGCCATAGCTGTCAACCTCCTGTCCCCAAAATGAGGAACATTAGCCCTCATAATGTGTGACAAATGGGCAAAATGTGGAACACTTACAACTGGCTTACTAACAGCTTCAACTAGGAAGGGCGTATGATGGCTAAAATAGGCCGGTTTTACTTATAAAAAAGATATTCTAATGAATTAATATGATTCCCATCTATTTAGCCATGGCTAGCAGGTAAACAATTTCCAACAATGAATGTGTGACAGACCCTTTCAATGTGGAACCTTGAGGAACATGCACCTTTTAAGACCCCAAATGAGGTACATTCCTCGTAATGAGGTACACTTGAGAGCTATGCCCCCAGCACGGCTGCAGAAGTGCATTCCCCACAGGCTGTAGTGTCGTATGTTGGGAGGTGAGCACTGAATGTGTACATGAGACAATTGCTCTATTGCCACATGTATGACATATCCCTCATATAGACAGGCAGTAGCACTGGTACGTGACAGTTGGACATGCCTGTATATACAACCATGTCCCACAGGATATGTGCGTTACGTGTGTACAGCAGCTGTTGTACCATAAGCAAGCTGGGAAGTGTAGGACAGCCAGTGTACCTGTGGGAAATGGTGTGGAATGGGTGCTGTAGTAATCAGTAGCTCATGACATGCTCACAAGTTCTGAACAAGTGCCTAGCATGACCATACAATACAGATAGGGTGTTGGATAATATCACCCCACGAGTGGTGATGACAGTAATTTTGGGTGGCACCGCACTATAACTCTGCTGAGTATAGTGTGCATGTCCATGAACCATTATCACTGTAGATGTTAGCAGTACAGCTGTACAAGACAGCACGGATGTTTGATTACAAATACCTTTGTATGTCACAGGAGCGTTCCACCAGTGGCCTGTTGACAGACTCACAACTACAAAAGGTGCAAGAGTGACATGTGCACATCACACCAGTGCCAGCTACAGTAGAACAGGGTTAATGTGTTGTACCCCACCCTCATTGTAGCCCATACCACACAGACAAATGTTAGGCATCTGTGTATGTAAGGCTGTGAATGGCCATGACCTATTAGTATAGCTGTGTCAGTGTTGTGAACAACATACAGAATGGGCTGTGTGGGTGAGGTGTGTGACATATGTGCACAGTCTGTTGGATGATACCAGCATTGTCACCGCTAGGTGAACATCCCTGTACCCATAAACTACTACCTAGGCTGTGGTCAACATTATGGACACTGTGTAAGGGATGGTGCTGTGCAGTGCACCCCCTGACTTGCTGACATCTCCAGGCCCCTTAGGTAGTCATATGAGGTACCCATGTCATGTCAGGGTGCCATCCATGAGCACGGAGATCACTGGACAGGCATATACAGCACTGTGGTGACCAATATTGGAGCACATACCACCTTCAAGGGGTAATGGCTATGCATGGATGTGCGATACCAGCCTTCACAATCCTCACCTCCACTATGCAGCATGCTGTCTACCTTGCAGAAAGACATTTGCTACACCATGATGATGGACATGCTACATGTCCATATCCTGATCTATAAGACATATGTCATGGACAGCCACTGTCCTAATACTAGGATCGCCACAGGCTGGACAGATCCCTGTGCCATATATGTGACATATTCCCACCATACCATGCAACCCTGTCCATCAAAGCTGCACATGTCATCCCAGTCATACATGGTGTGATGGCCGCATGGTAGATGTACTATCAACTGACTGGATCAGTAATGTGGCACTGATGCACCTTGCGGTGGCATAATGGCTGTCTGTTACAGCTTGGAAACTATGCCCGCACATGCTATGGTTGATAACCATCCCTGCGAATGTCATCTGACTAGGCATTGTCCCATGTCTATCACATGTGCAATACAGGCGATCCGTGGCAGGATGTTGAACAGTTGTACAGTGCTGTGTAGATGTATATGGCAAAACACATGCATGTACAGGTGTCCATGCATATGTGTGCATTGTCACTGCTCAAGTCCATTACGGCTGTGTCTGTGTTGATATGTGACATATACACAGCATCCAGGTCAACAACATTACTGTGGACACATCCAGGCATGTGCAGATAGGTAAGAACACAAGTGCAGGCAAATATACATGCCCACAGCAAGACAGCATTCACATGGAGTATGAACACTGTAATGAGGTGACACACATATATGGTGATGATATCCAATGCATAATGGGTGTGACATGTGTGACACAAACACGTCAGTCGTGTCAGTGTCATGATGCTTTGCAAAGATAACTGTGCAGATGTAGTAGATGTCATAGAAATGTATGTGCAGCAGTATCTCTGTACATCTCTGAAACTGTGACCTGTCACCATCATTATGTCTTACAGATAATGCCCCGTACACGCCTCCCAGCATACAGCCGCCAGGAGGATGATGTCCTCATCCCACAGCTCCATGACAACTATGACTTGTTGTTCAGCCATGTGCCACAGCATGCCCAGCAGCGGGATGACCTGTGGCAGGATCTACGCAGGAGGGTGAACGATGTGGGTGGCCATAACCGCACCTACCAGCAGGTGCGCAGACACTGCACGGACTTGATATGACATGCAAAACAGTGTGCCACTGCAATCGCCAGGGAACAAGGTGGAACAGGTGGTGGGCCACCAACCCAGCCCCCACTCACACACACACCGAGGAGCTACTAGCCAGTCTGGGGACACCCAGGGACCAGCATCCACAAACACTAGCTGCCATCGTGGAGGTGGGTGTCTCCCAACCAATGAGCCTGGAGTTGCCTGGTAAGTCAGTACTTCACATATGGCTATTATATCCCATGTAGTTGCATGTGTCACTGTACATTATGTAAAGTAACAACATATGGAAGGTATGTGGACACACATGCTGCATACTACAGTATGCTACACTGTGTATGCACACGTGCATACTATATGCTATTACACAGGTGAATGTGTTCACATGCACAGTGCAACCTGTGGCTGTCATACAGTCATGGATAATGTTCATACTGGTGTGTCACCCCTATACAGGTACCTCTGGCATGCCGCACAGACATGAGTCCGTTGCAGGTGAGACTGTCATCAGTATCAGGCATGTTACAGTGTAGATCTATTTGCCATGTGGCCAGTTAACACTTGCACACCTGATGTTTGTTCCAGTCATGATATGCAGGTCGCATCACCCATCATTCACACAGGCCACCCATGTGCAATATATACAAACAAAATGATACACCGACTTGAAACCACAGTACTTGTCATTGCGACATGTGTGGTCAGCTGTGCATACAACGGTGGAGGTGTTCTACAATGGAGGCATATGTAGTATGCATTGGAACAAAATGAGTGGTATGCACACAGTACCACACAGTGAGCTGTGATATGGGCAGCCCACAGGTGTCACCATTGTGTCATATGCCCCTGCATTGGGTGCACACATTGTGATGTGCCACCTGACATGTCCCAGGCACGTAGTGTTCTGTCTGCAATATTGTCACACTATCGCATGACCTATACCCCACATACCAAACAGACAACCCGTTGTCTGCATAGCCCTGTGGATTGTGACATATCTGACATCTATGGGTGTATGTCATATGGGACAACACAGACATGTGAGATAGATGGCCATCACACACAATTGGCCAACACATGTGCACACATGGCCATGGGGGATGGCCAGAGACATGTAGCCACACAGTACATGGGATGTGTATACACCCTGTTGCACATTGTCCACACATGGTCCAATTATAGCCTTAGTTGACCAATTATACAGTTGATGTGGTACACTGGACAACCTAAAAGCCTGTGCACAGCTACTGGAGGTGTCACTGAAGTCTACCATATACGATCTGTTGAACATCATGACTGTGTTGCAGTTATGGCTATGCAATGTGCACATATTATGCATTCTACAGCAACATAGATGCCTCATGATGCCATGCGATGGCACAGTGTCTGTACTTCACACTGTATAGCAATGTAGATGGCTCACACTACCCTCCCATGCTCATGCACATTTGCTAAACATGCATTCTATCTGTAGGGCATACACACAACACTGCAATGTGAAGCCCATTATGATGCTGTACATGTGTCAGGACACCATTGTGTCAGACATGTATGCATGTTAATGCACATGTCAGCAGATTACATGTCTAGGTCACGTCAGCCATGTGTACTGTTATCCTGTTCTGGGCCACATGGTGCATCACTGGGATGCATGCATACTACCATGATTGTGTGAACTGCATGGCTACTGATATGACACCTGCTTGCTGTAGTGTGCACCCCAGGGAGGTATGCTTACTAACACTATTAATGTCTGAGCTGCATGCCCTCTGCTGTATCACAGGCATGCTGCATGCCATCTGACAAATCACATGCATGGTGTGTGTGTGTGTGTCTGTGTTTGTGTGTGTGTGTGTGTGTGTGTGTGTGTGTGTGTGTGTGTGTGTGTGTGTGTGTGTGTGTGTGTGTGTGTGTGTCTGTGTGTGTTTGTCTGTTCTGTGTGTGTGTCTCTGTGTGTCTGTGTGCATGTGTGTGTATGTCTGTGTGTGTGTGTATGTCTGTGTGTGTGTGTGTGTGTGTGTGTGTGTGTGTGTGTGTGTGTGTGTGTGTGTGTGTGTGTCTGTGTCTATTGTACTTTACAGTATTTCTTTGCATTCACAGGTGATGTAGGTGTGTTACCCTCCTGCGGTAAATCTGATGTTAGTGTCCCCGCAGATACTAGCGGTGATGAACATATGCATGAGGTACAGGCAGGGTTGTCAGGGGCTGAATCTGTGCCAGTGGTTACCATCCCAGCTATGTCCCCCTCTTCCCCGCACACAGTTCTGCTGCCAACACATACCACATCACCAGTGGCCATAGAGGAAGGACAGTCAGCGTCTGTTAGCGTGGAACAGGAACGTGTGGTGGCTACAGAAGGTGTGTCTACACACCATGTTGTCAGTGTAATGACTGCAGATGTGCCACACAGGCATGTGGCTGGTGCTGCTCGTAGGAGGACCTCTGGCAGACTTGCACCTGCAGGACAGAGCGCAGCAGCTGGTATCACCAGATGCATGTTCCAGACTGTAATGGTGGCACAGGCACATGCTGAATGGCAGAACAGAGAAGGGCAGAGGCTGCAGAGGGCTGCTCTCCATACCCTAAATGACAACATCCAGGCATTGGCAAATGCTCAACAGCAGATTGCTGATGTTCTGGATAGGCGATTGGGTGAAATGGTCGGAATCCTTGACCGAGGCATGGCAATCCGTGAGCTGTCTGTGCTGGAACATCTGGTAGGAGTTAGGTGTAGGCCACGTGGACGTAGGCCAGCAACACCACCTAGTGTAGGTTGACGTGAGCGTGCCACCTCACATGCCCACTCCCATAGTGCCAGTAGCAGTAGCAGTGCAGCTGGTGCTGTGCTGTCAACACCAGGACACAGCAGGCCACGTGGACATGGCCCTGGATGTTCTCAGCGGGGATACGGTTCCAGCGGACATGTGTCGTCAGACAGTAGCCACTCTGTACCTCCACCTGGTAGTGCCCGTGCAACCCCAGGCAGGCACAAATCACGTGGCCATGGACGGACACAGTGAGCTGCACAACCTGGTCTGTAAAATCTGGGGCTGTCAATTATACCCTGTGTAGGCCTCACAAATGGCAGAACTGTGTACACACATACACGCACACAACAAACACAACTGTAGGGCTCCACAACATCCACATGCATTCTGAACAGACATGTCCAATCAACTCACCGGCCCTTACACACACACATGATGTTATCCATTGGTGCAGCCTATGCCCCTGGCACACATATCACCCTGTGCATATGATGAAGCCTGTGCCGCATCCCTGTCATCCACACCATTGGTGCAGGGTTATGCACAAATATTCTGATGCACAGGGTGAACAGAATAGTGAGAGGTGTATGTAATATTACCTGTGTATGCATAGTGAGGGATGTGTATGTTGTAGTGGTTGTGTGTGAATACTGAGAGATGTGTATGTGACATAGGTTGTGTACTGTCGACATGCACCGGTCATACCATGTAGTGCAGGTGCAGCATGCATTGTGATGTGTTCACGGTATGTGTCTCGGTTACATCTGTAGCACCATGTTGGTTGTGATACCCTGGTTCCCTCCTATGGTGTACTTGCATGTGCCTACAGGTAGCAATGTTTGCAGTCCCCCACGTGTAACTGTGGATTACTCACAGGCACATCTGGCAATATCAGCATGCTACATGTACCCTCAACCTGACTGTTGGAAACACCAACATGACACAGATGTCCACACATATACTGCACCTGATGCATGTGGTCAGTGCCACAGGCTACACTGGACAGAGACGTGACATACATAGCAGGACACATTACAGGTATGGTGACATGGTGCAGGGGTTGTATACAGCGGTCTGGCCAATGATGATGTGAGGTGTCACTTGGTAGCTGGAGGCCACACTGTGCAGCAGTAGGACCCTGTAACAGTACGGGAACATGGCCACATTCACAGGGTGTACACCACTATAACGCACACCCCATAGTGTTCAGGTGGGGACCCTTGCCTATGTGGTCATCACCCTCACAGTACTATGCACCCACATGACGTGTCACAGAGAAGGGACATGCACAGGTAGCCAGTATGGCTGGGACCTATGGCATCAACAGGGTAGTGCACTGCATCACCATTACGGGTTAGTCACCACGTGGGGTTAGTGATCATTTCTCACTGAATATTAGCATACACCCTCACACCAAGCACCAGACATACATACAGACACACACACACTGTGGTGACCACACATGTGTATACGGACAGCCGATGTGTGTGATGCACCACACCGGCCGACTTCATGCTTCCCACACTGACGTATGTACAGATCTCTACAACGGTGTACAGGGATGTGTAACAACTGGGACATATTCCCCGTGATATGTGGCATCTCTGGTCACACATTCGGACACACATGGCAGTGCTGGGAATGATACACCATTATGTGTACCAACGCTATATCTGGCAAATGTGCTGCTATATGCACACGGGAGGTTGTAGGTATTACAGGTGCCATGTGACATATAGTTGGTAACACCTGACTGCTGTGTATGCGTTATGTCAGCACCGTCACGTAACAGCGACATAGCGTACTGTTTGCACATGGCATGATAGGATGGTGTGTGACACAACTGTGAGCCACCCCCTGCACACATACATCTACACAGGTGGTTCACCACTTTATGTACACACATCCCTCCATATGTGCTGTTTGTATGTCACCGTATACAGGTGTCAATGATGGGTCTGCATTGCGACTGCATGTCGTAATTAGGTGCAACTATGTTACGGACATCGGCCACTGCACATGCATGGTTGCTGCATGCAGAGTCCAGATGTCACATGTGTCTCCTGTTGCCATGTTTGTATGCATTGCTATTGTTGGACATGTGTGTTGACATACATAACACATGGACTGTGGTATGATATCACGGGTGTCACAGGCGACCAGTACAAGGGTATGCGTCCCAGTCAACATTGCTACCCCCTGTAGTGTGAGCATTCAACAGACATGGACCCACCTTCCATTTGCGTGTGTAGCATTGATTAGGCCACTGTTATGCATGAGGTACATCAAAGGCTATGCATGTATGTGTTGTGTGAGCAGTCCATGTACACATCCACACAATCACATGTATGACATATCCAGACGTGTGTTCATTGGTGTACAGCAACAGTCATGTGTCACAGCTGTGTAAGGGCCATGGTATGTCTTGAGCTGACCTGTTCATGTATACTGGTATCATTGCAATGCATAACACCTGTTGGATCCCTGTTGGTACATGTGTACTCTGCACAGCTGGTGTACACCTCTGTACAGCCCAGTGGTCATGTGTCACATGGTGTTGTGGTACTGTAAGGCTGTGTAGTGCTGCACCGATGACATGGTGATGACTTGACAGCTACAGTGTACACTGCAGTGTGTACGTGTGTGACCTGCACCTGTGACAGCTGTGATGGCAGCTGTGTGTGTACAGGTCACTGCATGTGTGACCGCCCTGTGCGTGAGGACAGTTATACCTTACTGTGCCCTTCTGTACTGCGCCCTTCTGTGTGTACACTCCATCTGCATGCACGACAGGCCTTTGCAACAGCTAAGTATGTGAGCATGCCCAGTACGCTGTTGTGTAGATGGACACACAGTACAGTCCATGTATGCAGTTGTGTAGATGGACACACGGTACAGTCCAATCTGAGACCTTCCGTGTTTACACTCCATCTGCATGCAAGACGGCCCTTTGTAACAGCTAAGTGTGTGAGCATGCCCAGTATGCTGTTGTGTAGATGGACACACAGTACAGTCCATGTACGCAGTTGTGTAGATGGACACACGGTACAGTCCAAACTGAGACCTTCCGTGTTTACACTCCATCTGCATGCAAGACGGCCCTTTGCAACAGCTAAGTGTGTGAGCATGCCCAGTACGCCGTTGTGTAGATCGACACATAGTACAGTCCGAACTGACATATATTACCAGGTGTGCGGCCATGGCCAGTGACACCTTGTGTTGGTGATGTCCCTCTGTGCATGGGCATGGCCGTTGACATCCTGTATTGCCATGGTGGTCATCCAGGCAACGGATTTCCGTCTTCAACGTCAGGATGGATGCCTACCGAGTACACACTGGGTGACTATCTGGAAAGGTGTACTGTCTGTGGTGAGTACTGTGTCTATGTATTGTTGTTGTAGTGCTCCATACATGTATAGTTGTCCCGAGTACACCACTGCCATGTGGTTGTATACGTCTACCGTGGGACAGTACTATGTCTGATCGTACACTCTCTATACAATCCCTGCCGGCGTCCTGGCATTTGCGGATGTTGACACGCACCTAGAAAAATGCCTGTGGGACTGCTGTGTTTAGTAATCTCGGTAGCGTGTTCTGTAAATGCGTCATGCTGTAGTGTGATAGGGTAGTTAGGTGTAAGTTCGATTCCCAGCCCTGCCAAGTGTGTGTGTGTGTGTGTGTGTGTGTGTGTGTGTGCGCATGCTCCCGTCCGCCTGGGGACTGAGGTTATGCTTTTAGACGCTTCACACCACAGATATATCCTGCTGACTTCTTTGCCTTTGCGGATGTTGACACGCACCTAGAAGAATGCCTGTGGGTCTGCTGTGTTTAGTAATCTCGGTAGCACGTTCTGTAAATGCGTCATGCTGTAGTGTGATAGGGTAGTTAGGTGTAAGTTTGATTCCCAGCCCTGCCAAGAGTGTGTGTGTGTGTGTGTGTGTGTGTGTGTGTGTGTGTGTGTGTGTGTGTGTGTGTGCATGCTCCCATCCGCCTGGGGACTCAGGTTATGCTTTTAGATGCTTCGCACCACAGATATATCCTGCTGACGTCTTTGTCTTTGCGGATGTTGACACGCACCTAGAAGAATGCCTGTGGGTCTGCTGTGTTTAGTAATCTCGGTAGCTCGTTCTGTAAATGCGTCATGCTGTAGTGTGATAGAGTAGTTAGGTGTAAGTTCGATTCCCAGCCTGCCAAGTGTGTGTGTGTGTGTGTGTGTGTGTGTGTGTGTGTGTGCGCATGCTCCCGTCTGCCTGGGGACTCAGGTTATGCTTATAGACGCTTCACACCACAGATATATCCTGCTGACGTCTTTGCCTTGGCGGATGTTGACACGCACCTAGAAGAATGCCTTTGGGTCTGCTGTGTTTAGTAATCTCGGTAGCGCATTCTGTAAATGCGTCATGCTGTAGTGTGATAGGGTAGTTAGGTGTAAGTTCGATTACGAGCCCTGCCAAGTGTGTGTGTGTGTGTGTGTGTGTGTGTGTGTGTGTGTGCATGCTCCCATCTGCCTGGGGACTCAGGTTATGCTTTTAGATGCTTCACACCACAGATATATCCTGCTGACATCTTTGCCTTTGCAGATGTTGACACGCACCTAGAAGAATGCCTGTGGGTCTGCTGTGTTTAGTAATCTCGGTAGCGCATTCTGTAAATGCGTCATGATGTAGAGTGATAGGGTAGTTAGGTGTAAGTTCGATTCCCAGCCCTGCCAAGTGTGTGTGTGTGTGTGTGTGTGTGTGTGTGTGTGTGTGTGTGTGTGTGTGTGTGTGTGTGTGTGTGTGTGTGTGCGCATGCTCCCGTCCGCCTGGGGACTCAGGTTATGCTTTTAGACGCTTTACACCACAGATATATCCTGCTGACGTCTTTACCTTTGTGAATGTTGACACGCACCTAGAAGAATGCCTGTGGGTCTGCTGTGTTTAGTAATCTCGGTAGCGCGTTCTGTAAATCCGTCATGCTGTAGTGTGATAGGGTAGTTAGGTGGAAGTTCGATTCCCAGCCCTGCCAAGTGTGTGTGTATGTTTCCAGCTGCATGACAACAGTACATTGCTTTTACAATATTCACTCACCGTAACATCTGTGCGGCGTCTTTGCCTTTGATGCCGCTGTCTACAGGCTACACGTATGCCTGTGTGATTTCCGTGATCTACTACTCATGGTTGCACGTTCTGTCACTGCGTAATGCTGTTGTGTGGTACAGTGGTTACATTCGTGTTCTGCTCACAACCCTGCCACGTGTGTGTGTGTGTGTGTGTCTGTGTGTGTATGTCTGTATCTCTACATATATATATATATATATATATATATATATATATATATATATATATATATATATATTTTTTTTTTTTTCTGCCCATAACTCTGCTCTTGCATGGACAGCTGACTGTTTCATGTATCGCATATTTGCATAGCTTTCACATACCAATGGAGTATGTTGCAAATCCCAACATTGTCCATGCAACGTTCGTGTTACGGGCGGTGTTACCCACCCTTACAGGTGTTTGCTGTATAGCTTGGCAGACATCTATCCTTGCTGTACTCTCACTCTACTCGTACACGCCGGAGGCTTCATGTATCATGGCCTAGTTTTGCTGTGTGTATGTCTATTTGTGCTGTGTGCATGGCTGTGGGTATGTCCCACTATCATCATTTGTAAAGGTGACAGCCCTATAGATACTTCATGTAGACTGCTGTGTCATTTGACATGTCAGCACATACCTTCGGACAGTACTGAAAGTCCTACTGCAGCGCTTTTCATACCTTCTGCATTATATTGCAGTCGATAATGCTGTTTCCTCACACATGTATCTGTTTCTGATCATACCACTGCACCTCCTAGAGCAATCATCTGGACAAAGCCTTAATTGATAGTGGGACACATAGGGTCAGTATTTACATATTGCTCTTACAAACGTAGATAGTTGACACAATAATAGGTTTTGCATTAGTATGACTTTTCTGACGGATTTGGTGTCTTAAATTCACATGTTTGTCATTATTTCAGGACTTCAGTTATCAGGAATTTGCCAGAATGGTACTGATTTTACGTGGAACACGCCAAACATATGAGGCAGAACTCTGCACATTCTGCGTAAATCTGTACAGTTGCGGAGTATGTGTCTGATACAAGATATCAACTTTCTGACACCAATACACACACTGTATGGCGGCATCACAGGCCACATGCCATTACATTTATATTGCAGGACACACCCACCCAGAGGGTTGTATTCCTCACACAGGCCAACAGCTGCTTATCCACACTAGTCTATCATGTACCGTATGTGTACGCCGGTATATGCGCTTTCCGTCAGTGGCAGAGCTCACGTACGAGTATGGGGGACTGGACATTGTAACGGTGACACTGCATGACACCCTGAGGGACACATTTCTTTTGAGTCTATTAACCTTCCACATTGACTTTCACAGGGCATACATTGTCATTCACATTTGTCGGAGTACATGCGTATGACTTGTACATGTTTGTCATTTGTCCTGATGTCTTTCTTCTCACCTGTCCACCTAGTATCACTAGCTCTGTACATGTATTTTGGACAGGTTACCTTCATACCCCTAACCTGTACACATTATGGGTAAATGCCCTGATGTTTGACCTTTGCTCTTGTTACATTTGTTACAGTAATGTGCCTTTCTGGTAAATTACTGGCAAGGCATTACGAACTGTGCGGTTAGATAATAGTGACTGACATTTCTATGTCATGATTAGTAACACTCATAACATTCATATTCCTGGCTACGCCAGTATTCTATCAACGTTCTGACTTTGTCTGGGGTATATCTAATATAGTCCCTATTTGTATTTCATGTACTATGCCTTAGTGCAGCTGTCTTATTCTGACAGTTTGCCAGTTATGGTTACCATCTTGGTCGCACGCATGTCCATCCATGATAATCACCTACATGACACTGATATAGGGCCCTACATATTCCCACAATGGTTTACGCAATATCCAGTGGATGGTTTGCCCCATTATTGAGAATATAGGTGTGTGCTATACCCACATCACTCCCACGGGGCGAGCCTAATAAATCTCTGCCAAACAACACCTAGGCCCATTTCTGCATACCCATGATTCCCATACCTGATACCTGACACCCCTCCACAGTACCCATTACACATGTTTAATGTGAGCGGTACTAAAGTGTGGAGACACTTATATGCACTCCCCACTCTCCGGATATCAATTCGTACGTCATACATTCTATCGACACATGTGTCATTACCCTTGCACCTGCTACTGTTGCATGTACAGCTATATCGTATTTGCTGAGGTCACTTATTTTGCGTCAATGACGATTGACACTACGTATGGATCAATTTTTGGGGTCCTGCAATGGACACCTATATGCATGTTTAAAGTGTAGAACTTGCTGGACTGTCACTTTCTGGCCAATGGTTTGGAAGGCAGCGGTTTATTCATCTTTCGTGAATGTCTGTTTGTCTACCCATATTAGCTATGCCGTGGCCTATTTATGTACATATGTCATATCTACGGGACATATGTTTGTTGTGTATACATATATACATGTACAGTCCTCATTTCATAATTTGCTTTGGTTTACGTCTGTGGATTATGTGTATACACATATATCTATATCCATACCATACCTTTCCACTGTACAGATTGTCGCAGAATGTACAGCTGGTTGCCTCTTTATTTTCGGTGTGTTTTTCATAACCTTGTGTCTATCTGGCAATGTAGTGGCATTTCATTAAAGACTTTCATTAGGAAATACTGGCAAGCAGTTCAGGTTACGACTGCATACCCTTCAGAGAATCCATGCTACTGACACACCCGTTATTCTATCCACTTTCTATGTTTGTTCTGGCACATATCTGGGGTTTGTCCCTATTTGTACCGGTAGTTTGCATGCCTTTGTCCGGTTTCATACTTTACAGGGTTAACAGGTTTGAGCCATGTATATCTAACGTGGGGGTAACAGCATTCATTTACTATGCTGTGAGCGGATCACACACGCACAGGCGCACTTGCATTTACATGTTGTGGGTTACATCTGTTTAATAAATGTGTGCTTGCGCGGCCTTTCATACGTCTGACCGTAACACTTACTTATCTGTAGTCCGGTTTACGGACTGGTGTGAAACACACGGTTCATCTTTACGTATTTAGCTGTGTGTACAGCATGAACGCATTCATTACACTTTACAGGGATATCTGCAGTGGTCGTAGGTCAACCGGGACTGCATTCATGTTGGACGGATGCCGGAAACAGTATTCTGTTGCTGTTCTGCCTCATTGATATGCATACCCATAGTACTTAGCTACATCAACATATGCCTCACCGCTTCACTTACAACACAGGCATCCATTCCCCTGCTGTGGGGAACACGGTACTACATATTACACATTCCGTATTGCCTACTGCTGTGGACCCCAGCTGCATTGTTAATCACTCTGAGGATATGCAGAACACCAGGGCATATAGTCGTATCACATACACGTTTCTGATTGTCAGGGTGTTCATGTAGTGATCTGGGTATGGGCTTGTCCGCCTGGTGAACGGAACTTCCCTGGCCGAGTTCAAATGTCAGATGAAGCATGTGGACAGGGAGCATCTCCCAATTATGAACATTTTACCTGTATTTATAGACACATGTGTTTGGGCACCTATCAGGAGCTTATTCTGTTGGCTGTACATATTATGGGTGGGGTTGTTATGGTCCATACTCCACGGTGAGGGGGGGGGGTTCCCATTCACATTTGACTATTACCTGTATTCATTCATACAGGGATTATTTTCTTGGACATGTTGTGACTACAGATATGCAGTTGTACATTACACAAATGTCATGGCTTGTTACTGTACATATGTACAGACCATACCTCTCGACCTCTTTGAGCAACAAATCTGCGCAAACCCTACATGATGGGGAGAGTAAGAGGGACACATTTTAACTAGTTTCCTTACAAGCTTATAACATTGATAGAATACTAGGTTTTGCATTGTCATGACTCTTATGCGGGATGTGGAGTGCTATACTTAATGCTCATTATTTTGTGATGTCAATCCACACCTATTTACCAGACAGACGCAGGTTGTCGGAGGCACATGACACTATGAGCCAACACTCTGGTCATTCTGCGAATATCTGGACAGTTGAGTGATATGGTACGAACCTCTGTAATACGCTGTTGTGTTCTGACACAGCAGTAGCTCGGCATTAGGGACAGATGTCGGGACGTGCTGGCAGACAGTTGAGTTTCAGACTTCATACTCCGGACATTAATGCCATTGTGCAAACTGTCATTCTATGATATATCTATGTTTATCCATCTACATGGATATATTCCTGCTTGCACCTGTTATACATTCTACGGATCTCACTCCTCTGAGCTCATCATACTCCTGCTTCTCTCTACCCTCCAGCTTAACCAGACTTAGCTGACACTTACTTGGCTCCCAGTATGTCATTGTTGTACATTTCTGTATTACCACTACAAACTCTGGATTTGCACTGTCTTATTATGCACATGTTATGTATGTGTATTTCCTGACTGTATGCCTTTTACTCTTGTATTTTACCTTTAACATTATGTAGCCTTTATTTCCTTGTATTGCTTGTGGAGCTTTTCTACCCAGGCCTCCGCTGTTACTGGGCACTTCTTCACCCAGTGGACTTCCCGGGTACTCAGACTGCACATACATGAATAACTTCTAACAGCTATCTTTGCATATTGTACCTGCTGTTGTACCTTTGTCTCACTTGTAGTCACGGCTCTGTCCAGATATCTAACTCACACGGGTTGTCAGGTATGGTCGGTCACACCGGCACACACTAGGTATCCCTCGCACTTCCTCAGGGTTCTCCTGTTAATGTCAGGTGTCTTCCTTACCCTTTTGCTGTTTGCCACTATGTGAGTGTGTGATATATTCTCCCGCATATTTGTGTGGGGACACGTGCGTCACGGGAAGGTGTTTTATCCTGGGTACTGGGTTATGCATGACCACTCAGGTCTGGACAGTGTCTTAGACCTGTACTTCACGTTCTGACTTGTGTCCAGATATGTACAGGATTGGACATCTTGTCGTCATACCCATTCTACTATTTACACAGGTTACTTATCCCGTAAGGGATATTCCAGAAATTGGACCATTCCACACAGAAACAATATCGAAATGTATTTTGGCTTTATGTAAATGTGCAGGGGGTTTAACATGCAGGGAATACACGGTTTGCTATCCTGACACTGCCTAGGGTGACAATACCTACTACATATGCGTAGGGGTCGGTATGTGTAGCTGTGTCTGCAACGGACCAGTGGGCCACGTACGGGTGGATTTGGTGGACGTTCTGTTACGGGGCTGGGTTGTGTGATGTGGAGGGTATGCTGGGTAGCCCATTATGCAGCCAGGTGTGTTGCATTTGTTATGGCCAGTTCCATCAGGACCAACCTGTGGGTATGTGATGGTGACATATCTATACATTTTGATCGCACATTTACATAATACATATGTTTGTGGGATTGTGTTCTACACTATGGCCTGTCTGCTTGTCTTGCAGCTGTTTCTCCATGTGTTTGTGTTTATGTCCACTTCACCCGCTGCCCCCTCCTATACCTCTGGTTCACCTTTTCTGCATACGACACAGTATCGCCTTTGTGGGTTTTACCATTACCCATCCACCCCTCACATGCAATTTACTCACATCCGATAGCTCACTACTTTTGTTGTTGGGCCATGACATGGCCAGAGTAGCACATTGACTGCCCTACAGGTGTCGAGTACCTTTATGGTTGTGTGGACTACCCTGCCATGTTTGCTTCCCACGTGCTGTACCTCACACACATAGGTACACGCCCATACTTCACTTCCGTTACTTAGTTGGTATACCCGGGTACTACCCGTTCGGCTGTGTCACATACTAGTTTGGCTTCTACCGATGACTCCCGGGATTTGCAGACCTGTTGTACTCATTGGGGGGGATGGCACCTTTTCCGATGTCCATGCTATTCCTTCCACATATCCGACTGTTGTGGACAATGCCTCCCCACAGTCTACGGTGCTGTTTCCACCTTTTCAATTGGCCACAATGTAACATTTGCATTGGACACAACACATTTTCCACGCCGACACATACCCACGGTCAGTTCGGCAGATAGAACTTACAACTCTTGCCTATATCTAAGCTTTAGTCTTGTAGCATTTCAGTGGCTTATTCTTTTTCTTATGACATTTATGTAATATACGTATGGAGAACAACTGTTTAATGCCACTATTACATGACGTCTGAGGGATAATTATGTCCTATAATCTCTGCACATTTGCCATGTTTACATGCTTGTGTCAGGACACATCTGGCATAGCGGTACTGTCGCTTGCAAAGTGGGACAGGTGGTATTCTTAGTCGATGGCACGGGTCATACTGTTCCTTTCGGCCTACATGTGTCCTTATTGTTGTAGCTGTTTCTATGCTCCTGATTCGTTTACATGTGTATTCTATTCCCTATCACATTTGTTATGTGGGATACAGACATACCCTTTGTATGTGACTATTACATCCCTTGTGGGATATGATTCGGACATGACAGTCACTACATATATCTACATTTCTCCTCGTGTATTTTGTTATGGGCACATCTGCACAGCTATGTACCCTCCCTCACATTATGGGTCAGCTGGTGACCCTCTCCATTGGGCTGGACGTACCTCCTGGCAGCGCCCTAGCATATGATATGTTTCACTTCCACATGGTATAGCTATAAACACTACGTTGGACCACGGGCACGCGGTTTTTCTGTCATTTGTTCAAGGGTAGGGACCTGTTATTCCCTATCGTGCATTTGTGTTTGCTTCTTCATTTTCTGTTCGCAGGGACTATCTTGCATGCTTTGTATACGTTTCAGTCTCCATGGAAACTGATAGGTACGAGTTTTACTGCAGGCGGACTATACTATTCAGCAGTTTAGGTTGCTCATCGACAGCCGACATTGACATCCCTCCGCAACTTCGGTACGCCCCATGCACTCGCGCATGTTTCCTATGCACATGGCTGTGACGGCTGCATGCCTTCATTAATATGCATATGGCACTACTACTCCATATATATGCCGCACGGCTGGCACAAGCCTTACACCGGCCTTGCACCGAGCTTCATGAATCCGGGGGAGTGCCTACCAAGCTGACGTAGTGGATCACAAGTTTTGTCATTATTACTTCACAGTCATTGTTTTTACAATATTCTGCTGGTACCATCAATTTTTGTGGGAAACTTCCTAAGAAAAACAACGTGGCCTTGGCTACCACCGGTTAGATATATGCAATGTTACCATTCAAGGTACTATGGCTAATTCGAGCACAAAGCAAGTATAGATTGCAGTTCATTTCTCTAACAGTCCTTTGTCTATGTTATCTCTAAACTTTTGCAGCTGCACATGTTCTCATACTTCGAACAGAGCTGATTGTTTAAAATCATTACATTTACAGAATATAGCATTGTTCATTAATTTTTCCTGACCTAGCAGATAATCACCTGCTTCTCAAGTACATTTCCAAAAGGCATAAACATGAATATTGCTGTGCTAGCAATTACTAGGTCAGAGGGCATCTTGCAAGTTTCAGAAAGCACACTGCAGTTTCAAAAAGCATCTTTTCAGTCTCATATGAAACTCAACTGTATATAAAACAGTGCATATAAAATAGAATGAAAAACGTGTTAACTTATTTAGTTTCTAATTAGGAAAATACAATTGGCAGCCAGTACAACTCGCTTACTGCCTCCACTCTCAGCCAACAGCTTGGATCATTTTCATTGTTGTTCTGATAAGCTTGCCTCTTGCAAGTGAAAGCGCTAAACCACTGTGATTAAATGAAGTTTCGTTCTTAGTTTTGAGAAGTATTTGAATATTGTTCGATCCAAGCTGTTGGCTGAGAGTGGAGGCAGTAAGCGAGTTGTACTGGCTGCCAATTGTATTTTCCTTGTTGTTCACAGCTCGTATTTGTTACGTTAGTTTCTAATTAGCATTAAGCATACACACATTAATACATATTTTTCTGATATTTCCACCCTGTTAATACTTTTTAATTCTATTTTCAAAAGAATAAACAGTTTGCTTCTTTTTCTAACCTTTTCCATTCAGGATTTGCAGTTAAGAAAGTCATTCAGTTTAAACTTATGAAAGTGTTTCACATTCTAACAATTTTTCAAGTTCAGTACTTTGATACAAAGTCTCAGAAACTGATATATCTATAAATTCTTTGATTAACTTTTTCATGCAGGGAATACCACAGCAAATACATGCTTTTAATAGGAGTAATTCCACACAAATGGCAATCAGAATGTTCATTAGGATGGAACCCCACCCCCCAAACAAATTTTGGAAAAAGTCCATCAGAGGGTTTGGGCCTGGTTTGGTCATGGCCGACACTTGCTGTATCACCTCAAGGTGGTCGTTTATCTCATGTTGATGATTTGGTATATACGCACAGCACTCTTCTTTGATTAAAGTGCACGTACCACCTTTCGCCGCTAGGGTGAAGTCAAGAGCCATTTGGTTCTGGAGCACTACAGTTCTCATAGCATTCAGTTCATCAGTTATCAATTCAAGAGCAGAAAAAGTTGCATTACTCATTACTTCGAGAAGTTTAGACAGTTTTCGCAGCTCCCAAATCGATTTCACTGCGCCATATGCAGGTAATATGCCTGCCCACAATATAACAGCATCACTCAAGTCCATGTGCATCAGTTTGGTACCCACAGTATGATGGTCTTTTCAGCCCGCCTCGATCTGTCCCACTGGATTTTCAGGCTTTCTGACAGCTTTTTTGGTCACATCTCGGGTATTTTTAATATTTTTCTGAGGCAAAACTACAGTGTGTCGTATGGCTGGGACCATATACCCCAAAAAACAACTGCCGGACCAATTCTCAGGTAACCATTTATATGCTTTCTTACCACACACAAAATAACACTCCTCTACCTTAGTAGTTACTTTGTTATGAAATGGCTGCCCTGCATGAAACATTTTCATATTTATTACAGATAGCTGTTTAAAAAGTACAGGATTACGTTGCACTTGATCAATAGTCTTATGCATGGACTCAAGAAATGAGTCATAATTTGAACTACAAGTTCCACCCATTTTGTTTGCTTTGGTATAACATTTGTAATGTACAGTCACATTGCACTTGCTCCAACCCACTTGAATTGTGTCGTTTTTATAAAAACATACAATTCCCTTTTGTGTCACAGGAAATACAGTGCTACCTTATTATATGCTTTAATAGCTACTGTGTCATAAACCAAATTTTCCCAGGTCTCATTGACCCCTAGGGTGACTGCAGTCATTAATAACCCCCCCCCCCGTATGCTGTTGGTATGGCTGTGCAAATCCAGCAGTTCGAAACATTAAAAGTCTCAGCATACACATGTGTAATTGCCTGATAAGTGTTAAAGTTTGGGTGCCAGTCTATGTTCGGCTCATTACGTTTAATCAGTTCAACTTTTGTGGCAGGAAAAAGGAAAGGCCACAACAAAAAGAACAATGTTATCAGTATAGCTACCAGAATAATTATGCAAGTTTTCTGAGGTTGTTCTGCATCTCTGTTTACTCTATACCTGGTCATTTTGTTCTCGCTGTACAACAGTAACAAGGTTTTTGTCCAGTTCAAAGTTCTTAACCAGTTTACAGTGTGTCAAATGAATCCAGGACGCTCGCTCCGCGATCTTGACTGCAGTGGGAGTCGACAGTAGTACCTGGTATGGCCCTTCTCACTTTGGAAAACTCCAGTTTTTTTTCTTCACCACCTTCACCCAGACCCATGCGCCTGGGGCTGCTGCTGCTTTCGACAATTTTGTTTGCTCTTTATCTGAAACAGAATTTAACTTCAAAAGTTTGTTATTCAAAAATCATCTCATATACCCTGCAAGTGAACTGTCAGCCTTTTGCTCTGCAGGCATGAGAGGTTTCCATTGAGGTGTATAATATGCCCTCCCAAACAGAACTTCAAAAGGAGTTAACCCTTTTGCATTTGGAACAGTTTTCATGCTCAACAGTGCCAGAGGTAAACAGTGCACCCAGTTCTTTTGTGTCTCACTAATTCATTTTCTAAGCTTGTTTTTTAAAACCCCATTATGCCTTTTTACTAATCTTGCAGATTGGGGGTGGTATGCACAATGATTTTTCAGAGATATCCCGAAATAACGGCTAAGTTGTTGTATAGTTTGATTTACAAAGTGTGTGCCATTGTCACTATAAATCTTTTCCGGTATGCCAAATCTAGGAATAATTTTTTTAACAAGGACTTTTGCAACAGTAGCTGCATCTGGATTTTTAGTTGGAAAAGCTTCCACCCATTTGGAGAACATATTTATAATGACAAGGCAGTACTTCTTATTTTCGCATTTGTTTATTTTTATAAAATTCATAAAAATAGAATGGAACAGATATGGTGGTATAGAGAAACACCCTTGCTTGGGTTTCAATGCCCCTTGTGCATTATGCTTGTTACAAACATGGCATGCTGCACAAAAATTTTTTGTGTAGTTTGTAAATCCATACATCATAAACACTTGATTCACTAACTGTACCATCCCCCCCTGTTGAGACATGGCACTGCCCATGGCTCAACAAAGCTGTATATTTAAACAAGTTAGATGGTAAAATTGGTTTGTTTTTTTTGGAGATGTACAGTCCCTTCTCAAGGATTGCTTCTCGTTTTATTTACTTTTGTTTTTTTACATTTGTAGTAAGTGTCTGCATTGTTTTTAACATTTTTAAGTCTAAAATCTCAGATGGTTGTAATTTCTCACTTAAAAGAAAAACTTCTGAAGCTGAAGCTGCTTGTTTTGCAGCTGTATCAGCCCTCGCATTACCTTTTGAAATTTTATCCTCTTGCTTGGTATGAGCTACGCATTTGCAAATAGCTACTTTCTGAGGTAACTGAATAGAGTCTAACAAATTTAAAATAAATTGCGCATGGTTAATTGGTTTACCAGTAGATGTTATCATTTCTCTATTTTTTCACTGCTGCGCAAAAACGTACAGTAGAAAAAGCATACTGACTGTCAGTAAAAATGTTTACTTTCTTACCTTTTGCTAAGGTACATGCCCTTGTCAAGGCAATTAATTCTGCTGCTTGTCCAGATAAGTTGTGTGGTAAAGACTTTGCTTCTAAAATCTCGGTATCAGAAACTACTGTATACCCCACTAGATTTTGTCCTGTAGGACCCCTCCTGCACGAGCCGTCCAAATAGTATGTCACCTCAGCATTATTCAAGGGAACATCTGTAAGGTCTTTTCTAGGTAGTGCATTTTGCTCAATCTCCTGCAGGCAGCAGTGTGGTTTGCTATCTGCAGGGGTTGGGAGCAAGGTTGACAGATTCAAAGTTGGGCATTGTTCAATTGTCATATGAGGTTGGCTCAACAGTATAGTCATACAAGAAAGATGTCTAGCAGGAGAAAGATATGCTACTTTTTCTTGCAGTAAAATAATTGCGACTGCATGAGGCACTCTCAATGTGAGAGGGTGGAACAATACTACTGAGGCTGAAGCCTGCACTGCCATTGCAGCTGCGACTACTGCTTGTACACAGTGGGGCAAGGATCGCGCCACTGGGTCTAGCTGTGATGAATAGTAAGCTATGGGGCGTTGTTTGTCCCCATGCTGTTGTGTTAACACTGATGTCATATAACCTTGCTTACAGTCTACAGTTTGGAAAAAATCGCTTATGATAGTTTGGTAATCCTAAAACTAAGGAAGAAGCTATTAGTTGTTTCAGTTTGCAGAAAGCTGCTTCTGCTTCTGGTGTCCACTGTAATAAATCTTGTGCTGCCATCGGCTTTTTGAATATTAAGTTAGTCAGCAGAGCAGACTCCAAGGCATAGTTTGGAATTCAACTTCGACAAACGTTAGTAGTACCCAGGAAGGACATCATTTCCTTCTTGGTAGTTGGTTTAGGTGCTTGTAATATTGCTGTTTTTTTTGTCTTCATCTAATATTCTGCCTTCTTTGGATATTACATATCCCAGATATTTGACCTGTTTTTTCCAAAGTTGCAGTTTGTTTTTGTTTACCTTGTGTCCTTGAGTGTCTAAAAATTGTAATAATGCTATGGTATCCTTTTTGCATTCTTGCTGGGTGGGGGCTGCCAGCAGAATGTCGTCTACATAAAGTAAAATCTGACTACCTTTCGGTGGGATAAATCCCGCCAGGTTACTTGACATTTCTTGTGCGAATATTGTTGGACTTTCACAATATCCCTGTGGTAGTCTCGTATATGTATACTGTTTCCCCTGAAATGTAAATGCAAACCAATGTTGGCTGTCTGGGTGTATCGGTATTGAGAAAAATGCATTGCTAATATCTACCACAGAAAAATACTTTTGTTGAGGTTTTAAATCATTTAATAAAGTGTGTGGATCTGGCACCGTAGGTGCCCTGGGTATAACTGCGTCATTCACAGCTTGTAAATCTTGGACCATACGCCATTCTTCGTTTGCTTTCCTAACAGGAAATAAGGGTGTATTACACGGTGAATCAGGAGATTCTATTAAGACTCCTTCTTTAAGTAAGGCTGCTATTATAGGTTTGATTCCTATTTCTGCGTCCTTTCTTAAGGGATATTGTCTCTTTTGAGGTCTAAAAGCTGATTTTGGCGTGATAGCAACTGGTCCTGCTGTACGAATAAGTCCTACATCTGATTTCCCTGTTGACCAGAGAGTCTCTGGTATGTCTCGTAAGGCTTTTTTTTCTTCCTCTAGTAAGAGGGCTACTCAGCTATCCTCACTTGCCTGTGAGTGCACAGCTGGGTGTGTCTGTGTTATCCAATTTAGTTTCTGCTTTTGTACTCCTTGTTCAGAGAGTTCTAACTCTGTCTATTTTTCCCACCTTGTGACTTTTTCTCCTAGGTCTGCCCACTTCAAATTTCTATTTTTAGTTAAACTTACATGTGGTAATCGATTAGATTTGTAAAGTGTTAGGAATTCCTGGGGGAATGAACAGCTTACTACACTGTTTTCTTCTGTGTCCCAGTACAAATTTCGTAATACTAACCTATTAGCATGGTTTTTAAACAGTTTTTGCTCATATTCTTTATCAGGTCCTGGTCTGCTACAGTAATATAGGTCTTTTCAGGCTTGTTGGCTGTTGGTGAAGCACCCACCAAGAGGAGAAAACGCTGAGAGAAGAAAGGAGCCACCTTTGAGATTTTAAGTATTTTTCCTCTGTTTATTTGATAAGTTTTTCTGCATAGCTGCCATGTTTGAGCATTTTCTGGCTTGTTAAACTTGATTTCTGCATTAGCAGCTGTATTTAGAGCACAACCAAAAGCTGTTTACTGAATTTCCTGTTTGCACTTAATTTTAAAAATGTTCTTTTCTCAAAACTTGCATATTTTATGTCTTTGGCCTAGCACTCTTGTGTGGGGTCATTTACTGCACTGTTATAACTTGATATTACTTGTGAACCTCTGCTATCTCTGAAAAAATAAAAACAAAAAAAAAATGTTGCTTTTTTCCCACTTTTCTGAGATTTAAAAAAGTTCAGTTACAGGCTTGCTGTTCTTGAACTGTTTGTAAGTTTCTGTGAGGCCAATTTTGCTTGGGCTAAAGGAAAGTCTCTCTGTTGATCAGTGGCAGTGAAAAACATTGAGCAGCTTCCCTGCCCCCCATGGGAGTGGTTACTGACTTGAAACTGTAGTTTTATTGTCCGTTTTGGGTCAATTCCTGGCTCTTTCCAGCCCCTGCTATCAAGCACGCTTTAGCGTGCTTTAGCGCGATTTAGCGCGGAGTTGTCACTAGAGCAGCATCGGGCAGCGCTGGTTTAACAAGGTTAAACTTTTTCTGGCTCCATAAAGTCTGTTCTTCATTTTTTCCCTTAGAACTGCTCTACTAGTAATCTAAACAGTATATCCCTTAACTAAAAAGCGCAGCACTTGTTCCTAAAAGCTTTTTTTTTTTTTCTCCAATAAAAAGCTCAGCACTTGTCTTAAAAGCATCTTCTTTTCAGGTTTAGCACTTCTGTATTATACAAAGTCCCTCACTAGCGAACCCCCCCCCCCAGGAGTACCCACTTCCTTACTAAGTCCACTCTTATTCAGTTACACCCCTAACTTCTTAATTTCTCTAGCATGTCGAAGGGCCAGATGCTAACGTCCTCTCCTGTCCAGTTGGTGAATCTGGGACTATTGAGGCAATGTTACAATTGCCTCATGTACACAGACAACCCTCTCCTCTTCCCACATAACACAAATACTTGCGAGAGATGCAGCTATTTAGCCAAACTGGAGGCTGAGCTCTCTCAACTCAGGACTGGCAAGACCAGACAGGAGGAGAAGGCAACTACACACACCACAAAACCAGTCTCACATAAAGCTATCACAACAATGAATCAAACACATAAACACACAAAGACATACTCGGAGGCTCTGAGCAAAAATTTACCTAAACAGCAGAGGCCTCCAAAGCAGACACCCAAGCAACTACCACCTCATGACACACCACAGGCAACACATAAACCGCAAAATCAGTGTGCAAAGCAGTCACAACCCTTAAGGCCAAATACAACACCAAACATACTTGTCATAGGTGACTCCATAGTCAGACACACTGACGTCCCACTCACCAGGCTGAACAAGGAGAGGGTCACAGTAAGCTGCCTATCGGGCACTAGAATCCGCCACATAAGACAAGCACTCGGGTCACTCCACAGCAAGTACAAATATGACACAGTCATTGTCCATGCTGGTGTGAACGACCTGAGACGAACCTCCCTGGACTACATGAAAAGAGACATAGAGGAGCTCTCTGATTATGTAGCCCAGGCAGGTATGACCCTGACCCTGAGCAGTATCCTTCCTTCACCAAGAATGATGCCACAACATAGAGACAAGATGATCAGCTTTAACAATTGACTTAATTTCTGGTGTCATTCAAAGGGGATCCAGTGTCTGTCTGCCTGGGATGACATGCTTGACAAGCCACGCTGCTTCGCAAGGGATGGCTTGCATCTGTCACCCCTGGGATTCCGGATATTGGCTAAGGCTCTTGCCACCCCCATAGTGCCTTTTTTAGGCAAGGCTCAAATCCTAAACCTACCACCCTAGAAAACAAAAATGGGAAGAAACTAAGGGTAATGCTGCTCAATGCCAGAAGTCTAAATCTCAAAATGCACGCACTCGAGGCCCTTCTCAGTATGGAGAACATTGATGTCTGTGCTGTGATTGAAACCTGGTTCAAGGCTCCTGAGAGCACCCCGGCACTATCAGGTTTTACCTCATATCATGCGTTCCGGCCCCAAAACCCGGACCACACCACAAAAGGAGGGGGTGTATCCATATTCATCAAGGATACCCACACCTCCAGGTTGGTGGCAACGCACGAAGCATCGAAAACCATCCAGGTGCAATTAACCATAGGCAAAACTGCTCTACAATTTGTAGCATGCTACAGGCTACCCTCTCAAACTCAGGAACCCCACACAGCCTTCCTGAAGACACTGGAGGGTATAAATGTATCTCCAAACATCATTATATTGGGGGACTTCAACTACCCGAATATAGACTGGGAACATTACTCAAGCCCCAACTTTCTAGCCCAAAGGTTCCTGGAGTTCATAAATTCAAATGCCATGGAACAACTAGTCACCGTTCCCACAAGAGGAGAAAATATACTAGATCTCATCATCACAAACATGGGGACAAAATGCTCCACACTGGAAGTATATCCCTCATTGATGAGATCAGATCACAAACTAATCTCACTGGAAATCCACATCCCGCCCCCACCCCAAACAAAAAAGACCACAGTGAAGAACTTCTCTAAAGCAAACTTCACACTACTCAAGTCTGGTGTGGTATCCTTCAAGGCCCCGAGCCAGTGGAAACCACAACCCAAGCTGCGGAAGCCCTTACAAATGCCTTCTACGAACACCTCCAGGACTGCATGGATCAAGCAATCCCTAATAAAACCAAGACTCTTTCCACCAAGGGCAAATGTCCAGTCTGGTGGACCCCAGCCATAAACAAACTTTACAATAAGAGGAGAAAGCTGTTACATGATAGAGCAAAATCCATAAAAGAGAAGACACCTTTGATCATTATTAGTAAAAAAATACGAGCACTCATAAAATCATCCAAGGCCAACTTTGAGAGAAAAATTGCCATAGATTCAAAAGACAATCATAAGGCCTTCTTCAGCTATGTTAGAAACCTGGGTGGAAACTCCCAGATATGCTCAGAATTAGTCCAAAATGATACAAAAATCACTGAACCCACAGACATTGCCAATATACTGGCAGACAGGTTCAGTGCAAACTTCACCCCCCTCTTCCCCCCAAAAGGAGAGATAACTATCCCAGCGGAGTGCAGCCTCCCAGACATCTCAAATGCGCAGGTGAAAGCTGCTCTCTCTAAAGTTAAAAACACAGCATCAATGGGACCGGATGGTGTCCCCGGCTGTGTGCTACACGAACTCAATGAGGAACTAAACCCTTACATAAGGCAGCTGTTTAATCTTAGCCTGACCACAGGATACGTGCCCAAGGAGTGGCATACGGCAACTGTGGTCCCACTCCACAAAGGCGGTGCCTCTATGGACCCTGGTAATTACCGCCCCATAAGCTTAACAAGCCTGGTCTGCAAAGCTATGGAGAGGATCATAATGGAACTCATAAACAAAGACATAGGGGACTTGCAGACATTGGACCCAACCCAGTTTGGCTTTGTCAAGGGCAGATCATGCCTTTTGAACTTGGTCGACTTCCTCGAAACAGTCACCAGGGCCATTGATGAGGGAAAGGCAGTCCATACAGCCTACCTTGACCTTGCAAAAGCTTTTGACACAATACCCCACTCGGGTATTATAGAGAAACTTACCAGCTTAAATGTAAACCCATATGTCACAAGATGGGTTGCAAACTGGCTAAAGGACAGAACCCACAGGGTTAGAGTTGCTGGTGCCATGTCAGACTCCAAGCCGGTCACAAGTGGTGTCCCACAGGGCTCAGTCCTAGGCCCCCTGTTGTTCGGCATCTACTTCTCAGAAGTACAGGCAAACATAGGAGGACTATGGCTGACAAAGTTTGCAGATGACTGCAAACTGGGCGCCATAGTGGAAAGTACATCAGACACAGATATCCTTCAGAGGGGTCTCACGGAAACTGATAGCTGGTGCCAGAGCCATGGCCTGAAGTTAAATGCCAAAAAATGTATAGTCATACCCTTCAGGAAAAACAAGGTAACCCCAAGCTACCATATAGGTGGCAATCCACTAAGCACAGAAAATGTTATCAGGGACCTGGGGACCCAGGTTGACAGTGGCCTTTCTTTTGACACTCACATTGCTAAAGTGGTTAGAAAGACCTTCTACATTGCCCACCTGATCATGAAGGGATCGAGTACAATGCCCCATTCGGGATGTATCTCACCCGACACCTGCAGCAATTGGAGAGACCCCAAAAGTTCCTCACCAAAAGGATAAAGGGACTCCAAAATCTGTCATATGCTGCCAGACTGAAGAAACTCCAGCTCTATTCAGTCGCATACCATCTGCTCAGAGGTGACCTGTGCCTGACATACAAGGCCATGTCCAACCTGGAATTAATGGACATGCTGCACCTCAAAAAATCCAAATCTACCAGATCCACTAGAGCAAGCGACTTAAACCTTAACACGGATATAAATAGGACATGCTGGAGGGATAGATTTGTCACCCAGAGACTCCCTATGCTGTGGAATAAAATCCCGGTCCATGTGAGGCAGAGCACCTCGCTGGCTCTGTTCAAGAGAAATCTTGACCGGTGGATGGGAGATCGTAGGTTTACCCCGGGAATCATCTCTGTGTCACTGCTGGACAGAGGCACAACAAACTAATGGGCACAGTATTTTTTAACATAAGAGGTGGCGTAAGCCACAAAACTCTGGGCTAGGCTTATAAATGCCTTAGGGCAGATAGCCTAGTATAAACCTATGAACCTATGAACCAATGCAACAAATGCTGTTTATTAGTGTCAAGGGAGGGGGATTTACTGATGGCTACTTTCATCAGTTCTTCGGTTACTGCCCCTGGACCAGTTGTAACTAAGTCCTGGCTGTACCAATAAAATGTTTCACCCTTTGGTTGCACTACAAAAGTATTCATTTGTCGCTGTGCTTCCATACCCTGCATAGTTGGAACTACGGCTATGCCAAATATCTGCATTAGGTTTCTGCCCAAGAGATTCACTGGGCATTTTGCAGAAGCAACAATTTTGCTTTTCTGGGTCATCCCTGAAACTGGGTCAGTTATCGCTATGTTGTGGGAGAGTGGCTCCCGATACAGCTGTCCATTAGCTGCTTTCACTAATATGTAGTCCAGTGATTCTGAATTTTCTGGTAGTTTGGAGGGATGTATCAGGGTCCGTGAAGCCCCTGAGTCACACAGGAATTTGACTTCCCTCCCCTCTACCAGAAGTGTAACTTCCAGTTTTGTGTCTGCTAAGTAGAGCTCTAAGCTCAATAATGCTAAGTCCAAAATTTCACTTTTTTCATTATTTATGAATTCATGTACATCCTCTATTTCTTCTGTCACATTCTTTACCCTTGCTACCACATTTGCATTTGTCTTTTCTTGTTTATTCCTATTCAGTGATTTTTGGCTATCATATAGTCATTCCTCACCCTCCTTATCTTCCGTGGTTACCTTCTTATTTTGCCTGCAATCCCTTGCCAAATGTCCCTTTTTCCCGCATTTGAAACATTTACCCCTTTTCTTTCTTTCTTCAAAGTTTTCTGATTGCTTATCAGATTGTCTGTTTCCCTGGCATTTTTTTTACCCTTCTTCCCAGTTTGTGCTACAAAGACTTTTGATCCGTCTTCTACTGCAAATACTTGAGTTTTTTTTTCTTTTTGCTATTAAAATGCCTTTTGGCATGTCTTGCATATTCAAGTAATGACTGTAATCTACTTGTACGGTGATCTACCATGTGCTTTGTAATAAAGCTGCTAATGGGCGTAATACTGCCTTTTAAAAATGCATTTTTTAGCTGTTGCTCATATGGGGAATCATGTGTTTGATCTTCAGGTACCTGCATTCCACAATGGTTATTGAAACATTCTAATAATCTAGCATAATATCTATCAACAGTTTCACCTTCTTGTTGTATGCATTGATTAATGCAAGTCCAATCAGCCCTAGGCTTTAATTTCTCAGAGATTCGGTCTGTTAGACCTTTCACTCTGTTGTCCAGTTCTGCGTTACTATGTGGGAGTGGTCTAAGCTCTGCGTTACGGGGATTCCAGTTGCCACTGATCATGTGCCAATCTGGACCTATGATTTGTCTAACTACTTTTTCTACTTCTTCTCCATTCAAATGGTAACTTAACCTCATGCCTTGTAAGTCTTCTAAGAATTTTCTAAAATTAACTTTTGGATGGGGAATTCCCTCTGTGGCTTTCCGGATGTCTTCCAGTGTCCACGGTTTATATACTAGAAGAGTTGGATCCTGTCCTGCCTGTCCTGCCTGCGGATTTGGTACTTCTATGAGTGGACATATTTCTTTCTCACTCATAGCTCGTGAATTTCTATTCATTTCATATAATTCAATATCCCCTCTTAAGCTGCGCATTCGAGACCTGGTCTTGATAGGATCTCTGACAAACAGTTTTGATTTTGCAGGAACAGCTGGGTATAGCGGAGGTGGATCAGCTTGTCCACTCGCTTCATATTCTGGTAAGGGAAGTGGAGGGGGCAGAGCAGGGGCTGTTGCCATTACCAAGTTATTATCTTCTTTATCTAAGAACATTGCTTTTGAATTTTTAATCTTTTGTTCCCTGCGGTTTGCTTCCTCAAGCCACCTGTGTGCCTGAGGGACTCCTAATTGTCGTTGCTTTTTTAGCTGACCTTTCGCGTCTGTTTTAAGTTGTGTAACAAGTTTAATAAGTGAAGATTTATCTAAATTACCATCAAATTTGTATTTATCAACCCATTTTGTATAATACTTAACATTATTGGCACGCTGTAATTGCATATATTTCACGTCTTCAGTTAAGGGCGGGTCTCGGGAACTTTTCGTGCACTGATTTCCCATGTTGCCATAGCTAAGTTAGAAATTGTTACGTAACCCTTCTTATCACGTGGTACCATAATTTTACACCTTTTCACAGTTTATCTAGAATAACTGCCTACCTATTCTGTTTCCCTGATCTATGACAAGACAGCAATCTTTTTGTCCCTGATCTGCACATGCCAACCTCCCCTGACAAAACAATACTGTAACAAGTCCCTGATCTAAAACAGAAATAAGGTAAATTCCTCCTTACCTGACCCTCCATGTGTTGATCCACCGGAACGTTGACTCGTTCTCCAATCCCAGATCAGAAACAGTGGCTTGCCTCTTTCGAACGACATTTCAGTCGGAGGTCTTTCAAGACAGAAGAGCCGATGTGGCCACTTCTTGGTACGGGTACATGCCACCGGGCCCAATTCTGACCTGGGCCTAGAGTGAGAGGTACTTTCCAGTCCGAAAGACCAAAACTGTCAAAGGAAAAATATACTTTAAAAATGATCAAAACATGGTAGGTTCAGGTTATGGCACTTTAATCTTGCAGCAAGGAGACAAAAATGTGCTAATACAGAGTTTGTCTAACTAGAATCAGGAAATGCTAACATTTTTATACACTTTCTAATAAGACATTGCCTACCAAGCTGACGTAGTGGATCACAAGTTTTGTCATCATTACTTCACAGTCATTGTTTTTACAGTATTCTGCTGGTACCATCAATTTTTGTGAGAAACTTCCTAAGAAAAACAACGTGGCCTTGGATGTTACCATTCAAGGTACTATGGCTAATTCAAACACAAAGCAAGTATAGATTGCAGTTCATTTCTCTAACAGTCCTTTGTCTATGTTATCTCTAAACTTTTGCAGCTGCACATGTTCTCATACTTCGAACAGAGCTGATTGTTTAAAATCATTACATTTACAGAATATAGCATTGTTCATTAATTTTTTCTGACCTAGCAGATAATCACCTGCTTCTCAAGTACATTTCCAAAAGGCATAAACATGAATATTGCTGTGCTAGCAATTACTAGGTCAGGGGGCATCTTGCAAGTTTCAGAAAGCACACTGCAGTTTCAAAAAGCATCTTTTCAGTCTCATATGAAACTCAACTGTATATAAAACAGTGCATATAAAACAGAATGAAAAACGTGTTAACTTATTTAGTTTCTAATTAGCATTAAGCATACACACATTAATACATATTTTTCTGACAATAAATAAAATAATCAATCTTTGGTCTCCAAGAGGGATTCTAGCATTAAATGTGCACACTGGGCATGCATGCCCCACCCTCCTCTTTTCTCCAGAGAGGAACAAGTGGTCACTTCCTTGTTACATCCCTCACCCTTTGCATCATCTCCTTCAGCACCCAGGCTACCAATAAAACCTGAGACATTATTGATTTTATTTAAGTTTGTTTACTGGGGTAGAACACCGATCAGCAATAACCAATTGCATATCCACTTCAGGTTTTCTTTATTTATTCATACGTATTTGTTTACCGGAGTAGTGCACTGATCAATACTGACCAATTTTAGGCTCAGCCCAGGTGAAATACAAAACATTTCACAAACAAATAATACAGGAATTTAAGCAATAACAAAGCAGCTATGTGGTATGTACAAAGCATTGAAGACAAATGATACAATCAATAGCATACGATATTTTGAGTATAGCATACATTACTTAAGTGAAAAAAGTAGTAAAATATGTACATATACTCTCGCTCGAAGCACTCCTTAAAATGGAGAACATCGACATTTGTGCTGTAACAGAGACCTGGTTCAAGGCAGCAGAAAGCACCCCTGCACTACCAGGCTATAACTCATTCCACACCTTTCAGCCCCAGAACTTGGACCGAAGCTCCAAAGGCGGTGGTGTTTCCATATTCATAAAGGCTGAGCACACCTCCAGACTGGTAGCCCAACATAACGCATCTGAGATACTTCAGGTGCAGCTAACACTGGGTAAGACAGTGATTCAGGTTGTAGGCTGCTATAGGTCCCCAACCATGTCCCAAGACTCACACTCCACGTTCCTAAGCACCTTGGAGTATATTAGGGTCCAGCCTAACACTCTCACTCTGGGTAACTTCAGCAACCCCCTCCATTAACAGGGAAAACTACTCATATACCAATACACTTGCCCAATGCTTTCTGGAATTCATTAATTCCAATGCTCTGGACCAGATCGTTCTTACGCCCACTAGAGGTAGCAACATCCTTGACCTGGTCATTACTAATATGGGTGACCATTGCTCTACACCAATAGTCAACTCCACCCTGGTTAGATCTGACCACAAACTAATCACCTTGGAAATCCACATCCCACCCACCCCTCCAAAAAGGTAACCATCATAAAAAACTTCTCCAAAACTAACTTTGGGCTCCTAAAAACAGAGGTGGCTAACTTCACGGCACCCATGCAAATGGACAATAGTTGCATGACCGCTGAATCATACACCAATGCACTGTACGAACACGTACACAAATGCATGGATCTCGCCATACCCAATAGAACTAAGACGCTCTCCTCAAAAAAAAAAGGAAGCCAATCTGGTGGTCCCCTGCCATAAACAAACTCTACAACAGAAGGAGGAAACTGATGTGGAATAAGGCGAAGTCCCAAGACTGGAAAAACTCCCTTATCAGCCTCAACAAAAGGTTGAGATCCCTCATCAAATCCTCTAAAGCTAGCTATGAAAACAGAATTGCAGTAGATAGTAAAGACATCCACATGGCCTTTTATAGTTATGTAAAGAATCTCCATGGCAATACCCAGATTTGCTCTGAGCTACTGCACAATGATACCTCCTATACAGGGCCAACAGATATTGCCAATATACTGGCCGACAAATTCAGTTCTAACTTTACCCCTCTCTTCCCCCCAAAAGGACCAATCCCAATACCAGTAGATTGCCAGGCACCCAGTATTACTGCTGCACAGGTTAAAACAGCTCTGTCCAAGGCCAAGAAAACAGCTTCTATGGGACCTGACAATATCCCTGGCTGTGTTCTACACGAACTACAAAGTGAACTGGCACCTCATCTGTGTGCCCTGTTCAATCACAGCCTCACCTCAGGCTTTGTCCTTACCAAATGATGCATTGCTACAGTCATCCCTCTCCACAAAGGAGGAGTGACTACAGACCCTGGGAATTATCGTCCAATTAGCCTGACAAGTCTGATATACAAAGCTATGGAACACATCATCATGGACATCATAAACAAGGATATAGGGAAACTCCAAACTCTGGATCCTACACAGTTTGGTTTTGTGAAGGGTAGATCATGGCTGCTCAACTTGGTCGACTTCTTTGAGTCAGTCACCAGAGCTGTGGATGAAGACAAGGTGGTTCATACAGCCTACCTTGATCTCGTCAAGGCCTTTGATACCATTCCCCACTCAGGAATCATAGAAAAACTTACTAAGCTACGCATCAACCCTTAATATCACTAGGTGGGTTGCAAACTGGCTCACAGATAGAACCCACAGTGTGAAAGTAGCTGACTCCAAGTCAGACTGCCGACCAGTCATGAGTGGAGTCCCACAGGGTTTGGTCCTGGGTCCTCTCCTGTTTGGTATCTACTTTTCTGAAGTCCAGGCCAACACGAAGGGAGTCTGGCTAACAAAGTTTGCAGACGTTGGGAGCTATTAGTGATGTTGACATCCTACAGAAAGGCCTCACTGAGACCAACAACTGGTGTCAGAACCATGGGGCCTTAAACTCAATGCCAAAAAATGTGTTGTCATCCCCCTTCGGAAAAACACAGTTCCCTTGAATTATCACATTGATGGTAGTCCACTGAACACAGAAGGCATTATAAGAGATCTGGGAACACAGGTTGACAGCAACCTCTCTTTTGACCACCACGTTGCCACTGTGGTCAGAAAGTCCTTCTATGTGGCACATCTCATTACTAAGAGTTTTGCATCCAGGAAGAAAGAGGTCATTGTCTCCCTCTACTCTTCCCTCATTAGGCCAATCATTGAGTACAATGTCCCATTTGGCATGTACCTCACTAGACACCTGCAACAAGTGGAGAGGCTGCAAAAGTACCTCACAAAGAGAATCCTGGGCCTTAAAGACTTGTCCTATATAGACAGACTCAAAAAACTCCAACTATTCTCTGTCTTATATCGCCTACTTAGAGGTAATCTCTGCTTGACTTACAAAGCCATGTCTGACCCAGCTCTGCTAGAAATGCTACATCTAAAGAAATCCCAATCCCCCCGCACCACATGCTCCAGAGACCAGAACCTCATTACCACAATCAACAGAATGTACTAGAGGGACAGGTTCATAACCCAGAGACTGCCCATGTTATGGAATAGACTTCCCATACATGTCAAGCAGAGCACCTCGCTGACCCTCTTCAAGACAAATCTCGATGAGTGGGTGGGAAATAGAAAATTCACCTTGGGGGTAACTTCAGTGGCTCTGCTAGACAGAGGCACTGGGAACTAAGGTCGGGTGGCACGATGCTAGGGTAATCCTATGGCTAGGCTTATAAAGGCGCTAGGGCCATTGGCCTAGTACACACCTATGAACCTATAAAAATTAAGAAAAAGGAGAGGGCAGGGGACTTAAGAAGGTAACAAGACATAATAGGAGAGGTGGGATTGGGAGATACAGGAGGAGACAATGCACCAGGATGAGTACATGCATATGTGTAATGTTTTTTAGGTTATTTAGCCTAAGCTGGGAAATGTGAACTTAGTTTCTTCAGGTAAGCTTTGAACTGTCATCTGAAATTGGAGTAGGTGTGAATATTTTTTAGGTTGATAAAGTCTTCATTGCATAGTTTTGTGGCTAGAAGAGAGAAGCTGTGGTTGGTACATGGAGTTTGGTTTTGGGGGATTTTTAGTATAGGCCCTGAGAAGGACTGGCTTCACAGGCTGAAGAATGTGGTTACAGGAATGAGTTTTAGGAAAGTGGTATCAGGATGTCTAGATAGAGGAGTTTATAGATTAAGGAGCCAAGTAATAGGTTGGCTTTTGTTTTATAGGCATCTATTTAACTTTTTTTAATGGAGATGCAGTGGTATTCTTGATTTTGGGAGTTTGTTATGAATCACCAAATTCTGTTGGAGATGGTGTGTAGGGTTGTGGAACTTTTCTTAGGGGTATTTGCTATTAATCAAAGACCATATTACATTTAGATAAATAATATCCCTTTGTCTATGGCAGCTATTACATGATAGGTGAGGAATTTGGTGATTTTTTTTTTTTGCGAGTGAGGGGTTTCAGAGCAGGGGATAGTTGACTTTGTTCTATTTTTCTTTTTTTAAGTGTGATGTTGAAAACCTTAATGCTTGGTCCAGTCATGCACCTAATTATTTGAAAGTAGTTGTTGTTTGGAACAGAATGCTGTGAAAGAGTTTTTGGCTTGTTTTTGTTTAGTGTCAGTAATTGTTGATTTAGTCTTATAGGGTGAGGAGTTTGCTTTTAGAGAATCATGTGTTAAACTTCATCATACAGTTGATTTTGTGTGTCTATTAGTTTGGGACTGGATCTAAAGATAACCATGTCATTTATAGGTTCATAGGTTCATAGGTAGGTACTAGGCTATCTGCCCAAGGGCATTTATAAGCCTAGCCAGAGTGTGTCAGCTTTCACCGCCCCATTGATTAATTAACTGAGCCTCTGTCAAGCAGAGCCAATGAAGTGATCCCAGGGGTGTATTTTCTGTTACCCATCCACTCATCAAGGTTTCTCTCATGAGTGTTAGTGAGGGGCTCTTCCTAATGTAGATAGGAATTTTGTTCCAAAGCATGGGGAGTCTCTGTGACAGGAATCTATCCCTCCAGCATGTTCTATTTATTGTTGTGGTGAGGTTTAGCTCACTAGAGCGCTTGGCTCGCAGTGACTTGGATTTCTTTAGGTGGAGCATGTCCATCAATTCTGAGTTGGACATGGCTTTGTAAGTCAGGCAGAGATCACCTCTAAGTAAGCGATATGCCACTGAGTACAGCCGGAGTTTTTTCAGTCGGTCTGCATAGGACATATGTTTGAGGCCAGTAATCCTCTTGGTGAGGTTCTTTTGTGGTCTTTCCAGCTGTTGGAAGTGTCTTGTGAGGTACATCCCAAATGGGGCATTGTACTCTATGATGGGTCTGATGAGTGACGAGTAGAGGGGCACTATAACCTCTTTATTTCTAGATGTGAACCCTTTAGCAATTAGATGGCCTACATAGAAGGATTTCCTAACTACTTTGGCAATATGATTGTCAAGGGAGAGATTACTATCTACCTGGGTCCCCAGATCTCTTATTACCTCTTCTGTGTTAAGGGGGCTGCCACCTATGTGATAATTCATGGGTGTTTTGTTCTTCCCAAATGGGATGACTATGCATTTTTTGGCATTTAGCTTGAGGCCATGACTTTGACACCAGTTGTCCGTCTCAGTAAGACCTTTTTGGAGGATGTCGGTGTCAGCTGGAGAGTCAATTATGGCTCTCAGTTTGCAGTCATCAGCAAATTTGGTTAGCCATAGTCCTTCTGTATTTGCCTGTACTTCTGAGATGTATATGCCGAACAGTAGGGGTCCCAGGACCGAGCCTTGCAGGACACTACTTGTGACTGGTTTAGAGTCATACCTGGAGCCTGCTAATGCTATTCTTACCACGTGAGTTCTGTCTGTAAGCCAATTGGCACCCATCTTGTGATGTAGGGGTTTATGTTCAGGCTGGTGAGTTTTTGTATAATACCCGAGTGAGGAATGGTGTTGAACGCCTTGGCGAGGTCAAGGTAGGCTGTGTGAACCACCTTTCCCTCGTCTATGGCCTTGGTGACTTTCTCGAAGAAGTCAACCAGGTTTAGTAGGCATGATCTGCCCTTAACAAAGCTGAACTGGATCGGGTCAAGTGTTTGGAGGTTCCCAATGTCTTTGTTTATGAGTTCAATGATGATGCACTCCATAACCTTCTACACCAGGCTAGTCAGGCTTATGGGGCGATAGTTACCAGGGTCAGTTGTGGCCCCTCCCTTGTGGAGTGGAATAACCGCTGATATGCGCCATTCTATAGGCACATAGCCTATAGAGAGGCTGAGGTTGAACAGCGTGTTTAGGTGGGGGGTTAGTTCATTCTATAGTTTGTGCAAGACACATCCTGGGACACCATCTGGCCCCACTGATGCTGTGTTTTTGCCTTTTGAAAGGGCTGTTTTCACCTGTGCATCTGTGATTTCCAGGATACTACACTTTTCCAGTATTGTTGTGGGCCCTTTTGGAGGTGGGGGGGTGAAATTTGCACTGAATCTATCTGCCAGGATGTTGGCAATATCAGTAGGTTCAGTATATTTTGTGCTATTTTGCAATAGCTCAGAGCATATCTGTGAGTTGCCACTTAGATTCTTGACATAGCTAAAGAAGGCTTTGTGGTTATCTTTCAAATCCTTGGCTACTTTTCTTTCGAAGTTAGCCTTGGATGATTTTATGAGGGACCTTAGTTTCTTACTGATACTGATCAGGGATGTCTTTCCTTCTTGGGATTTGCTTTTTTTCTGAACTAGTTTCCTCCCTTTATTGTATAACCTGTTTATGGCAGGGGTCCACCAGACTGGTTTCCTTCTCTTAGGGGAGTGAGTCTTGGTTTTGCTAGGGATGGCATGATCCATGCATCCTTGCAGGTGCTCATAGAGTGCATTTGTAAAGGATTCTGCATCTTGGGCAGCGTTATCCTTTAGCATGGGGGCTGTGAAACTTGCCACCTGTCTTAAATAAGGTGAAGTTTGCTTTAGAAAAGTTTTTCACTGTGGTTTCCTTGGCTGGGGGTAGTGGTGGGGTGTGGACATCCAGAGTGATTAGTTTATGGTCTGATCTAACCAGTGACAGGTTGACCTCTGGTACAGAACACCTGTCGCCCATGTTGGTGATGACCAGGTCCAATATGTTTTCACCTCTGGTAGGGGAGTTTACCAGCTGATCCAGGGTGTTTGAGTTGATAAATTCCAGGAAGCGCCGAGCCTGGGAGTTTGTACTCAAGTAGTTTTCCCAGTTAATGGTAGGGTAATTGAAATCGCCCAATATCAGGGTGTTCGGTAGGACCTTCATGTTTTCCAGTGTCTCCAGAAAGGTAAAGTGGTGGTCCTGGGTCATGGAGGGTGATCTGTAGCAGGCCACAATTTGCATTGCAGATTTGCTCGATGTTAGTTGCACATGGATGATCTCAGAGGTATCATGCTGTGCCACTAACTTGGAGGTGTAGGTATCCTTGATGAATATAGATACACCCCCTCCTTTTGTGTGTTGGTCTGTGTTCTGTGGCCGAAATGTGTGGTATGAGTTGTAGCCCAGTAGTACTGGAGTGCTCTGTGGAGCCTTGAACCAGGTTTCAGTTACTGCACAGATGTCGACATTCTCCATACTGAGGAGTGCTTCGAGCACATGTATTTTGAGATTTAAACTCCTGGCATTGAGTAGCATAACCCTCATTTTTTTATTTGTGCTGTTTATGGAGGTGGGTTTGACTTTTGAGCCTTGCCTAAAAAAGGCACAATGGGGGCAGTAAGAGCCTTGGCCAGTATTTGAAAGCCTAGGGTGACAGGTGCAAGTCATCTCTTGTGAAGCAATGCGGCTTGTCGAGCATGTCATCCCAGGCTGACAGAAACTGGATCCCCTTGGAATGACACCAGAAGCTTAGCCAATTGTTGAAATTGATCATTTTTTTCTTTATACTGAGGTATCATTCTTGGTGAGGGCAGGATGCTACTCAGGGTCAGGGTCATACCCGCCTGGGCTACATGATCAGAGAACTCTTCCATGTCTCTTTTCATGTAGTCCAGGGAGGTACATCTCAGGTCATTCACACCAACATGAACAATGACAGAGTCATATTTGTACTTGTTCTGAAGTGACCTGAGTGCTTGTGTTATGTGGCGGATTCTGGCTCCTGACAGGCAGCTAACAGTAACCTTGTGCTTGTCCAGCCTAGTGAGTGGGACGTCGGTGTGCCTGACTATAGAGTCACCTATTACTAGTGTGTTAGGTATGTTATTTCGCCTTAAGGGCTGTGATTGTGCGGCACATTGATTTTGTGTTTTATGTGTTGTCTGGTTTGTGACGGGAGGTGCAGGTTTTTGGGTGTCTGCTTTGGAGCTCTCAGATGCTTTTGCAGATTTTTATTTAGAGCTTCCAAGTACGATTTAGTGTATTTATGTGTATTTTTTGCCAGTGCTGGTTTAGTAGGTTTATGTGAGGCTGGAGGTGTGGTGCAAGTGTTAACCTTCTCCTCATGACTGTCTATTCCAGTCTTATATATAGGTTCTTGGGTATATAATAAGCTAACAACCACCAGGGCCATTATAAGCCAAGCCATGCAATCCAACCCAATTGTGCCCCTATGTTTCATGGGCATTTATTAGGAGGGGCTATGTTAGTTAGGACATTTTTAAAGGTTATGTGGGGGGGTATGTTAGTTTTGGCATTACTATCTGTCTCTGTTTATCATAATGTTAAGGACAGGGACTGATGATAAAGATGTTTGTTGATAAAAGTGCTAAAGAGAAATGCTACTAGAATGAAGTATTTTAGAACTACTGTTTGAATTGAGGCCACAGCAGACATAGCTGAGTGAATTTTAACTTTAAATAGTCGCATGGACAGGAAATAGTTTGTGAGTTGTCACTTATTTAAGTCAGATGAGAGAGTATATATGCTGTCCTGCAAGACTGAACACCTTTGCAAGATTGATTAACAGTGTACTAGAGAAGTTCCTTCTGCCCATGTTTAGTAGTATTTCATCTGTGACTGTCCAAAAAGCAGTCATTGTCCTTCATCCAGCCCCAAATCTTTGTTGCTTATGTGAAAGCATGTGGTATTGTTGCAGGCAGGTAATGAGCTGGTTGTATATTTTGTTTTCTAGGATTTTTACAAAGGTTGGGAGGACAGAGATTGAGTGCAAATGGGAAGTTTTACTGGGGTTTGGTTGTTTGGGGGGGGGGGTGATTAATGTGGTTTTCCTTATGTTAGGCAAAAGGACTGAAGTGAGTCATAAGTTGTAGATATAGTACAGGTGGTATTAGGAGCCATGTAGCCAAAATTACCTGTACCAGTAGGAGTGTCTATGCGGATTTGTTCTAGGTTGTTTTGAATTTCTTTGGTGGTAATAAGTGGTGGGAGTTCTGTGGGAAAGTGTGAAGTATGGTTGGGAAGTTAATGCATTCGTAGACAAAATCAGATACAGTGAACCAAACCTCTTTACCTCTTAGAACAGGAATTTTGGATTAATCCAAAAATAATGCGTACAAAAAAGTTTCAAAAGCAGGGGGGACATTTTTTAAATATTGTTCTTCTAAGCTTATAAAGTTAATAGAATAAAAGGTTTTGCTTTAACCTGCAATTTCTGAAGAGTATGAAGTCTAAAACTCAAATGTCTGTCACTATTTAGGAACGCTGATTCCCAGTGATTTGCCAGAAACATTTTATGAAGAACAGACCAAAAATATTAGACAAAAATCTGGCGTTTTGTATAATTCTGGACAGCTGAAAGATATGGGGCAGGATTCACGAAGCCTCCGTGTAAGAGTTACAAGGCTTACACGGAGGCTGCAGTTAAACGGTGTGACGTCAGCATGTCATGCATATGCATGAGGGCATGCTGAATCACACCTAAGGCTTACACGGTCTGTGGAAGACAGTAGGGGGCGTGTCTGTAGGCCGAGCCCTGCAAGCGGACATGCCCCCAGAAGAGTAAAAGTGCCCAAAGTAAACCCCCATGACAGAGTACATGGAAATGTGAATAAACACAACACAACACATGCCCCCACAGACTATGAACATAAAATTATATAAATGAACATGTTATATTTTTTTTTAATTGTAAAGATGTTTGCCCGTGAGTGCGCTCGTTTGCGCAGGCGTGCCCATAGCTCAGCCACAGTTAGCAGTAAGTGGAAAAGCATATAAGAACTAACTATGCAAAGTAAGCCAAAAAGCAATAGCGTAGTGGTAGAGATGTCGGCTGAAGAGCAGGCAGTCATGGTTCGAGCCCTCACAACATCAATATTTATTTTTAGTGAAATAAGCATGAAACAAGTCCCTGACATATATGTACACAAATAAAATTATATTTTATGTAAAATGTAATGAAATAGGCCATTCATTTTGAAGAAATGTGGGATAACAAAATAATAAAAAATGCCAGATGTGCCTATAGCTGAGCTACAGTTTAACAAGGTGAGTGCATCTGCCCGTAGGTGAGCAGTGGTTTATCAGGTGCAAAATGAGTGCCCGTAGGTGAGCAGTGGTTCAACAGGTGAAAAATGAGTGCCCGTAGGTGAGCAGTGGTCTAACACGCTGAAACTGTGTGCCCCTAGCTGAGCTGAGCGTAATATGCATGCTGACAGCCAAATGAAGTGTAAACCAGTGTAACCCATTTGCGCGGAGCTGCGCACCGCGCCAACAAGCTAACCGACGGGCAACGTTGAGCAAGCTGTAACAAAACTGCCTTTACACAGACACACCCCCTAGCCTGTCTAGACAGTCATAAAATTTAAAAAGCAGTGGCCAGGTTCAAACCCAGGATACCATGCACCATAGTCAAGGTACTGAACCACTAAGCCATGACAGCTGTACTTAGAAATGCAGTAATAGCAAATATATAGGAATGAATAGAAAGAGGAGCATGACAAAGCAGGTTTTGTGAAGCTGATACAATTCCAAAATGGCCAATCATAGATAAGTGCGGGAAAAACGGCATATATAAGCTCCATAGGCGGGAATACACAGCATAACCGATTGTAGAACTAACTTGCAGCCAGAATGTCAGGAGTAGGTGAGGGTAGATGCTTCCGAGCACAGAGGTTGGGCATTGAGGAGTCCAGATATATGGTCTGGCTCCTTGTCCACAATCATGAGGCCCAACTCATGCAGGGCCAGGTCCTGCGGGGAGCATATAGGGCTGAGGCGTGGGACCGGTTGGCTCATGATCTCACCAGTGCCACAGGGATTCCAAGGACTGGTGAGCAGGTCCGTCACCACCATGCGGACCTGAAGAGACGTAAGCAGGACCAACTGAACCTTTGGATCCAGGAGGCCCGGCAAATGCCCAATGCCCCACTACTGAGTAAGTTACATTTAATTATGTATGTAAGAAATTAACCTAGCTGATATTATGGAGATGTGTATTCCAATATTACTTTATTTATATTACAGCTGCATGTGTCCGTTCTGCGAACCGCAGAGCCTATGGCGATAGGCTGGTGTGGTTGCGCCACCAGGCAGGTCAGTAATCCTCTCCCTGTAACTGTAAATAAATATAAAAGTATGACAGTTAGCAAAAGAGTGTAGTGTAGTCACTAAGTAATAAAATGTGCAAGTAACAGTGTAAGAGTGTTTGCAAGTATTGCTTGATTACAAAAGTGTGTTGCAGTCTGTAATCCAAACAGAAAAATGAAAATGTCTGAAATAAAGTCTGAAATAAAGATGCCCCACCTGTAATATAATAGTACACAACCTGCAGCAGGCTGAAAAGTACAGCTGCAGAAGATGAGCAAATCACGTGTGAAATATAACCCTGTTGAAATACTGAAACATGACAGAAGTGAGACTGTTGGAAAGGATTGTAATAACTACAGGTAAAACATGTCAATAAAGCCTAGAAGTAAGTACCATCCTGAATTGTAAAATTAAAACAAGTGAGAGAGTGTGAGAAAGAGTTATGAATCCACCAATAAAGTAGTAATAACTCCTGAATAAAGTATACTGCAGTTAGTACAGAATGAAATGAATGTGACAAGCAGAACCAAACTGCGAAATGTGTTCAAAATGTTCCTGCAGCTGGAATGTGTATCCCAAAATCTGGATATGTTGCTCTCAGTCTGCAATATGCAGATAGTATGATTGTCTGAAATACCAAACATCCACAGTTGTCTATAGCTATATAAAGCAAATGTAGAAGGATGATGTAGTTGAACAAAGCCAGATATGAACGTGTATGAATAAAAAAGAAAATGTATATTGATGTAGCAGTAACAGTCCTATCACCAACTTGAAGTAGTTATCACATAGGAAACTGTAGGTAGAACAGTAGTGTGTATATATCTGCAGCTATTAGAAATGTACAGCATATGTATTGGTATTTGAAGTTGTTAATTAAATTTTCTTCACCCTACCCTATAACCACATATAATCTATTCCACTTGACATTGGTATGTGCAATCACAATTAACACCCCTGGACATTTGTCCTGTTGGGTCATACATATTTGCATGTACATTGATGCATCTGCCCTGTTCATACATCCAAACCTGATGGCCTGTTGCCATCAATCAACCCTGCATGTTGTTGGATTGTGTATTGCTGTTCAAATTATGCATGTGTTATGCTCGCTGTTCAATGGTGTGAATATCTGGGTGTTTGGTTAATGGGAATACTAATGCATGCTGTTACAACTAATTGCGAATGGTATTGTATGTTACTAACCCAAACTGTCATGACATAATGCAAAACATAGGACGACAGGGAAGACGGGTTCCAGCGGATCCACCTCTCCCACCTCAGCTGGCGAGTGCACCTGGCAGTAGTGCCCAGTCAGGACCCTCCTCCGGTGGCCCTGTGCCACCTGCAGGTGGAAGCGCTGCAGGGGATGGGGCTCGTCCCCCCTCTGCAAGTGTGGCCGGAGGAGAACCACCACTCACCCTCTGTAGCGTCCGGAATGTGGTGTGTAAGGAGATCCAGGAATCTGTTCTTGGGCCCCTACGCCAGCTTGAGGCACAGGTGGCACAACTTGCAGGCATGCCTGTTGCCCGGCCTACACAGCCCCCAGCACAGCCCCATCCTGGGCAGTGAAGGTACAGTGGCAACTGCCCATGGGTGGGGATATCAGTTCCACTGTTGCCATCTGTGGGCTCATGGGCTCTGGATATCCAAACATCCATCCCCGTCAATTGTGTAACCCCCCCACACGTGTCATACACCGCCCCTGTATGCGTCTTGTTTGTCTTGTCTGTTGACCTACCCAACCTACCTCCCCAGCTATACTGACTTCCTTTACCTGACATACCACTCTCACCTGAAAAAAAAAAAAAAAGGGCACTCTGTACCCACAAAAATTACGCCCCATACATAGCTGCCCATTTCGCACGCATGTCTGCTGGACATAGAAACTGTCAATTACAATTGGCTGTACAACAAGTATTATTGTTGTCCTTATACCTCTCTCAGGGGTGGAAGGTATCAAATGTCACACCAAATTACAAACATATGCACAGCTGTTGCTGATGAAGAAATGGGCAGCTATGGGCCTTACCTACATCCCTCCTGAAAAACCCAAGCTTGTTTCCCTACTGTCTTACCCTCTTTGTGACCCTTTTTTCACCCCTTTCCTGTCTCCCCATTTTCATTTCTTTCAAAGAAAATAGCACGGGTGTGCGCACGAGTAAGCACTTTTAAGCAGTTGTAAGCGGGTGTGCATGGAGCTGAACACCAGTGCGCATGCGGGAGCTCCGCGCAAACCAGTGCTAATCCGGTTACAACTGCTTAAAAGTGCCTTAGTCACTCTGAATGACAGGTCCTGTAGTCAGTTCAAAAGCAAAATAAAATCCCACTGTCATTCCTGAACCCAGGACCTTGGAAACAGTAGTCTGCATGACTTACCACTAAGCCATGACTGTTATATAAGAACATTGTGCTACAATAAATATATCATGTAATAGTAGGAATGAATGTAAAGGGAATATAGGATGTGTAGTACACAAAGTATGTCATGTATATTTACTGTCAAATCTAGTGGATTTCTATAATAGTAGTGTGTGAACAGAAACAGCCATGCTCTAGTTGGTAGCTAGTAGGTAATAATGTAAGTTATTATATATATAAATATATGTGTATATATATATATATATATATATATATATATATATATATATATATATATAGAGAGAGAGAGAGTTGTAGGTGTCAGTGTACATACATACTTAGTAAGGAAACAGGAGAGATGAATGGAGAAATGTTAATCTACAACACAGCCTGAATTATGAGAGAGATACTAACCTTTACACTCACAGAACAGTGTCCACAGCATACCAGCATGGTCCCCGCCCTTACAATCTGAAAGGGCAATGCCTATCTCACATACCCTTTTATAGCACTGTCCTGAAATCACAGTGAGAACTGCAATCAGTACACAACTGGCTGCATGCAATCAGCAAATGCTGGCTAACAATTGGTGCAGAGGCCATCACATGGACATATGCAGATACCTACAAAAGCATCCTGTACTCCCAGTCCATGCATGCAATACTTTCATTGCACTGTCTGGAGGCAGAGAGAGAGAGAGAGAGAGAGAGAGAGAAAGAAAGAAAAAAAGGAAATAAAAACACAAACAAAAACCACACTTAAGAAAAAGCTGTCATCAGTGACAGTATCAAGCTGGGCTAGCAGCAGCAGGAACCTATACTAACGGTAACGCAACCAGCTGTGACAAACACAGGTAATGTAAAGTAACAATTTAATAGTCTACATACTGTGAACCCTCCATATGTGTTATTGGTCTGTATCTATATGTATGTCTATGTGATAAGTTGTGTGTACGTTGTTTTACCCAAAGGGGATGATTATACATTTCATGCCATTCAGTGTTAGGCCATGATTCTGGCACCAGTTGTCCGTTTCAGTGAGGCCTGTCTGTAGGATGTGTGTGTCAGCTGGTGTATCGACTATGGTGCCTAGTTTGCAGTCATCTGGGAACTTTGTCATCCACAACCCGCCCATGTTTGCTTTCACAGCTGAGAAGTAAATGCCAAACAAGAGAGGTCCTAGGACAGAGCTCTGTGGGATACCACTTGTGACTGGCTTTGAGTCTGACATGGCTCCCGCAATGTTGACTTTATGGATTCTGTTGTTCAACCAGTTTGCAACCCATCATGTGACATATGTATTAACATTTAAGCTAATGAGCTTGTCTATGATGCCTGAGTGGAGTATTGTGTTGAAGGCCTTAGTCAAGTCCAGGTAGGCTGTATGGACTGCTTTGCCCTCATCAATGGCTGTAGTGACTGTTTTGAAAAAGTCAACCAGGTTCAAAAGGCAGGATCAGACCTTCACAAAGCCAAACTGGGTGGAATCAAGTGTCTGTAGGTCCCCAATATCGCTGTATATGAGTTCCATAATGAATCTTTGCATAGCTTTGCAGACCAGGCTGGTTAAGCTTATGGGGCGGTAGTTCCCAGGGTCAGTAGAGGTGCCTCCTTTGTGGTGTGGGACCACTGTTGCTGTACGCCAGGGTTCAGGTACATATCCCTTAGTAAGGCTGAGGTTAAATATCAGTGTTATATGCGGTTGTAGCTCCTCTTGGAGTTCACATAGCACACATCCAGGGATACCAACAGGTCACATTGATGCTGTGTGTTCTGCTTTGCTGAGGGTGGCCCTCACCTGGACATCTGAGATGACAGGGAGGTGACATTCAGCTGTGATAAGTATTTCTTCTTTTGGGGGAGAGGGAGGGGGGATATTTGCACTGAACCTGTCTGCCAGAATGTTGCCAATATCTGTGGGTTCAGTGAATTTTATGTAGTTGTGTACTAACTCTGAGCATATCTGAGGCTTTTGGTCCATGTTTCTAACAAAACTGAAGAAGGCCTTGTGGTTATCTTTAGTGTCCTTGGCCATTTCTCTCTCAGAGTTGGCCTTGGATGTTGTTATGAGAGAATTTAGCTTATTACTAGTGCCGACCACAGATGCCTTCCCTTTATGTGATTCTGCTCTGTCCTGCAGTAGCCTCCTTCTATCATTATACAATTTGTCTTTGGCTGGGGTCCACCAGACAGGATGCTTAACCTTTGTGCATAGGGTCTGGGTTAGAATTTTGTGTGCATGTTCCATGCATTCTTGGGGATGTCCGTGGGAAGCATTTGCAAAGGGGTCAGCATTGTGGGTTGTGGCTTCCACTGGCCCAGTGGGCTGCATGGATACCATCTCAGTCCTAACAAGTGAAACTGTCTATTCACATATATTTCAAAGTAGTCTACTGTGCTGGTGGTGGTGGTGGGATATGTATATCCAGGCCGATTAATTTGTGTCCAGATCACACTAGTGGATGACGTTCCACATACAGTACCTTGTTATGAACCCCCAGAGTGAGGTGGTGCATTGGACCTGTCTCAGTGTGCTGACTGATGGGGCTTGGTACTATGTTGTATGGAATGTGGCAGGTATTGTTGCACAGGTGTCGGCTGAGCATTGATATCTGGCCATGTACATGTGTATCCACCAAGAGACACACACGTGCTACATATGGAAGTAGTAGTATATCACTACAGTTGAGCATTGTGTATAGTATGTGTGCCATATTTTGCTAACATAGTTTACTGATATCCTGTTTGTGTTCTCTTTCAGGGACATGGCGCGTCAGCGAAATCCTGCCTACTCTGCTGCAGAAGATGAAGAGATACACCAGAGCCTGGTGCGGGATTATGACATACTGTTTTCCCGCACCAGCCAGAATCAGCAGGAGAGGGCTGCACTGTGGCAAGACCTTGTCTGTAGGGTAAATGACACTGGCACGCATAATAGGACATATGAGCAGGTACGACATCACTGCAGTGATTTAATCAGAAATGTCCGTCAGCGTGCGTCGGATATCCACAAGCAACAGGTCGCCACAAAAGGTGGGGTGGCCACACATCCCCCCCTCACCAGACTGGAGGGGCTACTCCTAAGTGTTGTGGCTCCAACCCAGGAACATCAACAGCAACACACCTGCATTATGATGGAGGCTGGAGCCACACAGCAACACGACATGGAGCATGCAGGTAATATGCCATATGTACACTTGACTGTTCTGTACACTGTTAGTTTATGCATGTGTAAGGTGTGTCCTTGGTATGTAGCTGTCAACATAGTATGTAATTGTGCAGGTGTGATATTGCCAATATCAGCAGCTGACATGTGAAAGGCAACTGTTGTACTACTGAACTGTATCATACGCAGTATCAATGGCACAGTTGTGCCCACTGACACTAATCCCCTCATTTCTGCAGGTCCCTCTGGTGTTACAGCAAGGCAGCCCAGCCATGCTGATGAGTGTGTTTTAACAATACCTATAATAGTCCTGATAGTGCTAGTAATAATAGTGTACCTCAGTAGTGCTCTGTGTGTACGTGTGCATGTGTGTGTGTGTCCACATGTGCATGTGTGCATGTGTGCATGTATGCATCACTGGCAACATTGTGTAGACATTGTAAACTGTGTTTCCTGTCTTCCTCCCACAGGTTCTGGTGCTGCTCTGGTGTCCTGCAGCAGGGAACCTGAATCTGGTGCCACAGGTACTGATAATGAAGATATCTGTGTAATGGCACAGGAAGGTGTGTCAGGGTCCGTTATTGGTCAGCCAATTGACAGTACACAGCATTGCGCACAGTCATCCTGCCAGTACATCCTATGTCACCAATGTCCCTAGGTGATGGACAGGATACAGTGGGCATTGACCAGGGTAATGTGGTGTCTGTGGCACATGCTTCCCCACACAGCAGCCATGGGCAGGGTCCTGAAAGGGTACCACACAGACAGTTGCCCATGGGTTCTCGTGGGAGCATCCGTGGGCGTACTGCCTCTGGCACACGTGCCCAAAGAGGTCTGTCAACCTCAGCTATGTTTCGGGCTGTCATGCAGGCACAGTCACGTATGGAAAGGTACACCAGACAGGGTCTGAGTGAGCTGAGAGCATGTCGCACATCCATGACTGACAGTATGAGTGACATCGCGGATGCTATCCGTAATTTCACCGATGTCATAGACAGACATTGTGGGGACATATTACAGCAGTTCCACAACTACATGTCCATGAGCCAGGGCAATGGTGGATGGTTGCGGTGTTGACGTGGCCATATGCCAGCAACAGCAGCAGCTGGCAGTCAGCGCGGATGACAACAGGCCCACAGACACCCCTATAGTGCCAGCAGGAGCCCCAGCAATGCTGGGTCTGTGCTGTCATCAGACCGCCCCAGGAGACCACATGCACGTGGCTCTGGACAGTCCCAACAGGGACCTGTGTCCAGTCAACGAACACCCACTTCTGATGACAGTACCCAGTCTGGCTTAGTACCGGATACGGTCCGTAGCACCCCTGCCAGGCACAGGTACCGTGTCCGTGGCCACAGACACTGATCTGTATGACTTGCCAGGTGCAGTCTGTGGCTGTCCACAAACTCCAGTATATGGCAGCCATGAGGTGGAACTGTGTGCATGCATACGCACATGCGAAATGTTAATACCTAGGGCTCCCACATACATGCACACACTGCACCAACAGTGCCCCACCCTGTACTGCTGTCCTTCACCAACACACATACACATACATGTCAATTGGTGGTATCAGTGGCAGACTCAGGCATACCTAGTTCACACCCTGTGCATATGATGAAACTGTGCCACCTCCTGCAATCTCCAACATCAGTGCAGGAACAGGTTAACATGTTGCTGATGCACAGGGTGACTACATAGAAGTGTATTACTAGTATCATGTTGGTAACAGTACAGTGTGCTGATATGATTGTGTGTATATCCCAGCATGCCTGATGCAGTAACTGTATGACTGTCCTGAATTGTTATCTTCACCCATAGTAAGTACCATAGTGTAACAGCTGCACATTATTGCATACCGGTGGTAAGGATGTCAACAGATAGCCACATACATAGGTAGCACAGGGGAGAAGGTAATGCAAGTAGTGATACGCAATGATGGACATGTACACGAATGGTGGCATGTTGCCCACAATGACTATGCAATGTGGATGTTTGCGCATGTTGATATGTGTGCAGTACCAATTTAATTTAAATTAAATTAAATATTAAATAATATCAGTTTTGCCATGGACATCTGAGCTGTGCATTCCTGGGTACATGTTTATAGTGCCTGCATATTTGCACTGTTACCTACTGGAAGTGGTACCCCTTCTTTGTTGTACAATGGACTACTTCCAGCCCTGCTTACTGTAGCTTTGTTTGCATGCATGTTTGCTTGAGGTTCCATGGGACACTGATTCCACCTGCAATGCAGATTTACAGAGCTTCTGTGGATTCCTAGTGACATCTGCATAGCGTACTCTATGTATGTCAATGTCTCACTTGACAGAACGTCACTGTCTGTCCTGTTCACATGTATGTTGCCTGTGACACATTGCATATGACTTACCTGGCATTTCCCCACATGTGCAGTCATAAATGCCAGCACTATGAAATCAGTAGCAGTACACCCACACATACTCACCTTCAGTATGTTGTTCCCCATTGGCCCTATATGTTGGTAATCACCATGGCAATCACACTACTATGGTAGCATGTGCAAAGGTAACCTGTGAATCACCTCTATGGTCCAGTTGTGGTATATGTGAGTCATATGGCAATGTCACAGCTGCCACATGTATGCAGTCAACCCTCTCCCCTGGCCAGGAACATACAACACATGTGTGAGATGCAACCACATAACCAATCTGGGCACTGAGCACTCTGAACCCAGTACTGCCATACCCTGTCAGGTTGCATGACATACTACAGTGACTACAATACCAGTCTGACATAGACCTGCACTGACAGCAATCCGAACACACTGGGATATACTTGGAGCCTCAGAATAGCATCCTGCCTGAGCATCACACACCTCCGCAGCTGGCACACAGGCATACGTTAAGTCAGAACAGAGCACATGCCACACATGGCACACACATCCCGTGTGCCAAACACTCAAAGCCTGTAGGGCTACACAACACACCTGCTACAGATGTGTCAGGTACCTCTCTTGGCCGGTGCAGTGGGGTCCCGCTCAACAGGCTGTACATGGTGAAGGTCACAGTGATATACCCGTGGGGCACTATGGCCCATCACATAACACATGCATACAGGTCAGTCAGAGGCATGGACACATATGACTCAGTCATTGTCCATGCCACTATGGATGACCTGAGAAGTACCTCCCTGGACTACATGATAGGGAACATAGAAGGGCTCTCTCAGCATGTGGCACGGGCTGGTATGAGCCTGACCTTGGTTGCCATCATACCCTCACCAGGTATGCTACCACAATATGTAGGAAGGGTGTTCTATGTCTACATTCTGCTCAATCTCCAATGTCATTCATAGGGTATCCAATGGCTGTCAGCGTGTGCTTACATGCTAGGGAAGCCACAATGATTTGCGAGGGGCAGCTTGCACATGTCACCCATGGGCCATTGTATATTGGCGAAGCCTCTTGATACACACATAGTGCCTTTTGATGCAGGGCACAGATTACATAGCCACCTCTGTGGGCATCACACGGGATAGGACACTAACAGTAATGCTACACAACACCAGCAGTGTACATCGCAAGATGCATGCACTGGACACTGTCCTCAGCACGGTAAACTGCAATATCTGTGCAGTAACATATTCCTGATTCACGGCTCACAGGTGCAACCCATCACTGCCAGGTTATACCTCATACCATGTCATGTACCACACATGAACAGGGGGGAGGTATCTCAAGGCACCACAGATACACACACCTCCAGGTTGTTGACACAGCACAAAGCATCAGGGCCTATCCATGTGCAGCTAACAGTGTTTTGGACTGCCTTCTGGTTCATAGCCCGGCACACACAACCCTCCCATACACAGGAAACCCACCTGTCCTCCCTAACAACACTGGGAATATGACGGTCTCTAGATATGTCTTTATATGGCTGGACTACATCCAGCCGAACATTGTGTGTGAACATTACTGTAGCTACAACACACTAGCTGAAAGGTTCCCAGCATGTAGTCACTGAATTGCAGTGGAACAACATGTTACCACTCCCATAACAGGTGGGAACATGCAGCACCTGTTCATCGACTACATGTAGACTATATGGCCCAGACCACATGTGTATCCCCCGCTATTAGGATGATACCATATACAACTCACACTGTATATACACATACCGCATGCAGCCCATGCACAGTAAGACACAGTCATAATGTTATGCAGTGAAAATACCATTTATTCACTTGAGGCATGTGTCAGACATGGTAACTATTGAAGGTCACAGGTATATATGTGTATTTGTCACACACATACATCATGTGTGCATTGCCATTGCTGGTTTAAGCAATGTCATGCATTGTTATGAACAACAACCCACACATGGGCATTTTGTGTGACACAAACACACGTGGCAGTTGTGGGTTTCCAAAACATACCTATCTGTGCTCTGACAGTAGTAATAGACCCAGTAGCAGAGTGCACTATTGGCATTACTGGGCGATTAGCCCTGTTTGGCTGTACTGATAGTGTGGTGACATCACCTGTGTTTACTGGGGGAATATGCAGCATCTGGTGTATTGTAGTAGTTGCCAAAAGGAACTGTTTTCTCATGCTTGCAATTAAACACACCCTACTACCCCCCACACCCCACACCCCACACACACACTTGCCATTGGCAGGATTCATACCCCTACCTAACTATGTTATGACACGTGAGAGAGATGCATTAGCGAAGCGCACTTTTCAAATTACTGGGAGGTTCTTCTTCTCCGGCTGTACCTATAGGGTGCTGACATCATCAGTGTTTGGAAAGGGTAATGTGCATCATGTAGTGTGTTCTCCTAATTGCCAAAAAGCACATATCTCTCATGCAGACTTGCAAACACACAAACTCCTGTCACCCACACACACACACTTGCAGGCTTTAAACCCCTACCTAGCTATGTTATGACACTTGAGAGAAATGCATTAGCAGAGCACACTATTCGAATTACTGGAAGGTTTCCCTTCTCCGGCTGTACTTATAGGGTGCTGACATCATCAGTGTTTAGAAAGGGGAATGTGCATCCTGTAGTGTGTTCTCCTAGTTGCCAAAAGGGACATTTCTTTCATACAGACTTGCACACACACTAACCCCCCCTCCACACACACTGGGCATTTGCAGGATTCAAACCCCTACCTAACTATGTTATGACACTCAAGACACATGCATTAGCAGAGCGTGCTATTCGCATTACTGGGAGATTTCCCTTCCCCTGCTGTACTTATAGGGTGCTGACATCATCAGTGTTTAGAAAGGGGAATGTGCATCCTGTAGTGTGCTTTCCCAGTTGCCAAAAGGGACATTTCCCTCACACAGACTTGCACACACAACAACCCCGCTCACCCACACACACACACACACACACACACTGAGCATTTGCATGTTTCAAACACCTACCTAACTATATTATGACACTTGAGGGAGACGCATTAGCAGAGCGCGCTATCCAAATTACTGGGCATTTGTTCTGCACCTGCAATATTTATAGGGTGCTGACATCATTATTTCTACAGAGGTATGTACATCTAGTACTAACTGTCAGGTGGGGGATGGCATATATATGCATTTGCAGCCATCTACTTCAGGGTCAGATATGCACATTGCACTGGCAGGTTATGTTCTATACCATGCTTCGTGACCACATGACCTGTAACACATAACACAACCAGTCCAGAACACCCCTCCCACATCCAGGACATGCACTTTGCTTCCCTGGGAACAGTGCCAGGATATGCAGGTGTTCACATACACCATTCCAGTTGTTAACGTCAGGTACAGGCATATTGTGTGGGAACTACTCAGGCCTCTACAACATTACCCTACAGCCACTACAATTTGTGAGTCCATGTGCTATGGCCACATGGGGGAATACATATTGCACCTGACCATTTGCAACATGGGTACTCACTGATCCACACCAGAGGTAGACCACCATTGTTGATATCTGACCATACCCACCTTTCCCTGGACATGCATATCCCATCCCCACCCCCAGGCAAGGTTGTCACTGCAAACAAACTGTATTTATCACAAGCAGACTTTACACTTGTGAAGTCTGGGGTGGAAGACTTCAAAGGACCCATGCTGGGGGAGTATACTGGCCACTCTGCATAATCCTTGAAAATTGCATTCTATGAGCATGTGGAAGGTTTGCATTGATCATGCTATCCCAAATATACCCATGACTGCTCCACAACAGGACACCTGTCAGGTGTACACCAGCCATATATGAGCTGTCCAACAGACAGAGTGAGCTAATACATTGCAGAGCTGTAGCCCACAGAGGGAGGACATCTCTGAACAGTACCGGCATGACACTTCAATCCCACATAATCATCACGACACAGTGTTGACAGTGAAATTGTCCAGACAATGCAGCTAAGGCTCCCCTCAGTCTGTTATTGATGCCCACTTACTGTTAGATGTCCTCAGCAACCCTCTTCCAGCATACACCAACAACATGGATGTGGCTTAGCACATTCAAACCCTGGGATCTCCACTGTGTCCCTGCTTGACAGAGGCACAGCACACTAGCCTCACACGATGCCTTATGTGACCTACTTTACAGTGGCACAGTAGCCTACTGTACTGGGGAGGCAGATGCCAAGCACACTCTGGCTAAGCTGTCATTCCCTAGGGCAAACAGCCTAGTGTTGACCTCTACACCCATATGTTTAATTGTCAGATGCACATTATTTGTTGCTGATAGACTGATTGCAGGTCTTTACTGCCATAGCATTCCCTGTTTGTATGAACAACGTGTGTATCTGTGGAAGATGTTTGCAGATGGGAGGGATCCACTATATCACGTATGTCTCTGTAGTCATTTAACTGTGTGCACTGGGCAGATTGCTGTAATGTGGTTGGTTCCTGGAATAACACGTACACATACCAGATATGTGTGGCCAACTGCTAAACTGTGATATGGCCTAAGTGTGTGAGCATGCCCAGTTCAGCCTTCCCATGGCATGTTGTCTGACATATGTCTCAGTTATCAAAGTGTGCGAGCATGCCCAGTGTGTGCTTTCCATATGTTGAACTCTGCAGCCCACCACATTTGTGGATGTGTGTGAACTTCAACAATATCTCCCGTTTATGGTTGTGTGTTGTGTGTCATGTTGTGTACTTACTGTCCAACTGCTTTGTGTGTGAACACAACAGGGATTATACTGTGCCTGCAGGGTTTGCATGGGATACTTTGCATACAGTTGTCAACATCCTTTCATACTGACCTAACACTGTAGTACCGTATAGTGTACTGGTTCAGTACTTTCACTGTGGTGGACAGTATACTGGGCTTTAGTCCTATCACTGCTTTACATTTCCATAGTGAGCACAACAGCCTGGTTAGGGGCCAGTTGTGCACATCTGACCATGTTGCATTATGTTCAGATATGAACTACTTATACCAGGCTTGTCCAACATTGGTAGTGTATTCCACAACATAGGTGTACATTGGCAAACAGTAGCGATGTGCCCTAGGCCATTCTAATGCTAGTTGGAGAATGTGTTTGTCCTTCAACACACATTGTAAGTGGAGTTTGCATAACATATGTCATGGTTAGTATACTGTGCCTCCATCTACCTGTGACATAACAGTGATACCCAGGGTAAACCTACCATCTCCCATCCACTCATCACGATTCCTCTTGAGGTGAATCGATGAGTGACTCTATGGATAACCTGTACTGGGAGTTTACTCATGAGGGGGTGGCTTCTGTGTTACGGATCATGCAGTACAGCTTGTCCTATGTATGTCAGTGCTGGGGTTCAGGTCTCTCATGTGCATAGCTCACTGCCATTCAGATTGTACAAGGTGCAGCATGTTCATTGATTCCAGCTTGGACATGGCTTCATACATCAGGCACAGCTTGCCTCTGGGTGGGCAGTATGGCAGTGTGTGGAGCTGCAGTTTGTTTAATCAGGCAACACATGGCATCTGTTCAAGCTCTTCGATACTCCTGGTGAGGTACTGTTGGGGACTTTACAGTTGATGGAGGTGTCTGCTGAGGTACATCCCACAGGGGCTATTGTAGTCAATTATAACACTGATGAAGGATGACTGCAGAGCCACAATGACCTCTCCTTATCTAGATCTGACAATCTTCATGATTAGGTGGGTATATGGTATGTTTCTGTGAACACTACAGCCACATGTTTGTCCAATGCAGGATATCTATCACCTTGTGTCCCCAGGTCTCTCATTACATGTTAGGCACGTAATGGGTTAACACCTATGTGGTAATTGGTGGGCACTTAGGGGGTTGACTATACACTTTTCTGCAATTAACTTGCTGACATGGCTATGGCACCAGTTGTCTGTTTCTATGTGGCCCTTTTGTGGGATGCTTGTGTCAGCTGGAGGGTCAGATATGGTGGGCAGTTTGTAGTCCTCTGCATACATGTTCAGACACAGTCCTTCCATGTTGGCCTGTACCTATGGGACATATATACCAAACGAGGGAGGTCCCAGGACCAAGCCTTGTGGAATGCCACTTATATCTGGTTTGTAGTCTGACATGGCTGCAGCATGTCTGACCATGTCAGTTCTGTCCTTGGTCTGGTTTGCAACCCCTCTACTGACATAGGGGTTTATATTTAAGCTGGTGAGCATATCTATAATGAACACGTAGGGTATTGTATGGAAGCATTTGCAAGGTCCAGCTATGGTGTGTGGACCACATTGCTCTCATCAATGACCTTAACGACTGTTTCAAATGAGTCAAACATGTTTAGGGGCAGGATCTGCACTTAAGAAAGCCACACTGGGTAGGATCCAGTGTCAGTAGGTCCCCAATATCTTTATGTCTGCGGTACATGCTGATCTTTTCCATAGCTGTGCAGACCAAGCTTGTCAGGATTCTGGGGTGGTAGTTTGCAGTATCCATTCAGGCAACACCTTTGTTGAGAAGGACCACTGTTGTTGTACACTGCTCTTTGGGTACATATCCTGTGGTAAGGCTGACATTGAGCAGTAGTTTGATTTGGCATTCCATTCTTCTTGGAGTCCATGTTGGACTCAGCCCAGGACACCATCTCATACCATTGCTGCTGTGTGTTTTGCTTTGTAGATGCTGGCTGTTACCTCAGCATCTGCAATGTCAGGGGCCAGCAGTCTGCTGGGATAGATATTTTGCATTCTGGGGGTTGCACTGCACCTGTCAGGTTGTATGTTGGCAATATGTGTGTGTGTTTGGTATGTTGTTTGTAATATTTGTGTGATTCAGAGCATATCTGTGAAGTCCCAACATGGTTCCTACCATCAGTTGAGTAAGCCTTGGGATTATCCTTAGTGTCCTGTACAATTTGCATCTTCATAGGTTCATAGGTTCATACTAGGCTATCCACCCTAGGGCATTTGTAAGCCTAGCCAGAGTGTGTGTGTCTTTCACGCCCTTGCTATGTGAATATTATGGCCATTTATGATTTACTTTACTGTGCCTCTGTCTGGACGTGACACAGTGAAGACCCCCAGTGTACATCTACGATCATCCATCCACTTGGCAATATTCCTGTTGAAGAGTGTCAGTGAGGGGTTCTGCCTAACATGGAGTGGGATTCTGTTCCAGGGTGTGGGGAGCCTCTGGGTTATGTATCTGTCCCTCCAGCACATCCTATTTCATTATGTGTTGAGGTTGACATCTGTCACTCTCACAGCTCCAATGGCTTTGATTTTTCTGGGGTGGAGCATGTCCATTACTCCTGTGTTGGACATGGCCTTGTACAACAGACATGCAATGCCTCTGTGTAGGCAGTATGTGACTGCATTCAGCTGGGGTGTCTACAGCCAGGCAGCATATGACATATATTTGAGACCCTTTATCCTCTTGGTGAGGTACCTTTGAGGTCTTTCTAACCGCTGCAGGTGTCAGGTAAGGTACATCCCAAATGAGGCATTGTACTAGATTATGGGTCTGATAAGAGAACAGTACAGGGGCACAATGACCTCTGTTGACGTAGATGTGAATCCTTTCATGATACAGTGTCCAATATAGACAGTCTTCCTAGCCACATTGGCAATGTGAGTGTCACATAACAGGTTACTGTCCACTTGTGTCCCCAGGTCCCTGATTACTCCTTCCATACATAATGGTTTGCCACCTATGTGGTAATTTGTGAGTACCTTGTTTGGTATTTGGTGGGACATTCATACTGTCCAGTGTCTTCAGGACATCTGGGTGGGGTTCCTGTGTGTGAGAGTGTGGTCTGTAGCATGCTACAGACTGTACAGAAGTTTTGCCTATGGTTAGGTGCACATGGGTGGTCTCCGATGCTTTGTGCATTGTCAGTTACCTGGACGTATGGGTGTCTGTGCTGAATATGGATACTCCCCCTCCTTTCATGTTTTGGTCCAGGTTTTGGGGCCATAACGCATGATATGAGGTATAACCTGGTAGTGCTGGTGTGCTGTCAGAAGGCTTGCAGCAGGTTTCTGTCACTGCACAGACATCGATGTTCTCCATACTGGGGAGGGCCTCAGGAGCATGCATATTGCGGTTTACAAGTCTGGCATTGGTCAGTATTACCCTTATGTTTCTTACCACTTATGTTTTCTAGGGTGGTGGGTTAGTCTTTTCAGCCTTACCTACATACGGCTCTATGGAGGTGGCAAAAGCCTTATCCAATATCCAGATGCCCAGGGGGTAACAGGTGGAGGCCATCCCTGGAACAGCAGCATGGCTTGTCATGCATGACATCCCAAGCAGAAAGACATTAGATCCTCTTGGAATGACAGCAGTAATTGTGCCACTTGTTAAAGCTGATCATTCTGTGTTTGTACTGTGGCATCATTCTTGGTGAGGGTAGGATGCTGCAAACGGCCAGTGTCATACCAGCCTGGAGTACATACTCAGAGAGCTCATCCATGTCTCTTTTCATGTAGTCCAGGGAGGTACATCTCAGGTCATTCACACCAGCATGGACAATGACTGCATCATATTTCTACTTGCTTTGGGGTGACCTGCGTACTTGTGTTATGTGGCGTATTCTAGCAGCCTACAGGCAGCTTACTGTACCCTTTCCCTTGTTCAGTCTGGTGAGTGGGACAGCAGTGTGTCTGCCTATAGAGTCACCTATTACAACTGTATCAGGCATGTTGTTTCTCCTTCTGGCCTGTGACTGTTTGGCACACCAGCTTTGTGTACTATGTGTTGCATGTGCTATGTTTGGAGGTTGTGGTTGCTTGGGTATCTGCTTTGGAGGCCTCTGTTGGTGTGGTGTGTTTGTAATTAGGGCCTCCGGGAATGTTTTTCTGTGTTTATGTGTTTGGTTTGCAGTTGTGATAGGTCTATGTGGGACTGGGTTTGTGGTGTGTGGGGTTACCTTCTCCTCCTGACTAGTTTTGACAGTACTGAGTTGAGAGAGCTCAGCCTCCGGTTTGGATAAGTGGTTGCATCTCTCACATATATTTGTATTTCTTGGGGGGGAGTTGAGGGTTGTCTGTGTACTTGGGGCAGGTGTAACATTGCCTCACGATTCACAGATTCTACTTGTTGTAGCTGGCCTTAGTGGATTGTATGTGTGGACATATTTTATTGCCATACTACTGATCAGTGATTACTTCCCTTTTTATGTTTGCTCTATCATGTAGTAGCTTCCTCATTCTCTTGCATGGTTTGGTAATGGCTGGAGTCCAGCATGCCAGATGCCTGCGTGTATGGCATTGTGTCTTGATGTTATTTGTGATTGCATAATCCAAGCATTCCTGGCTGTGTTCATGGAATGCCTGTATAACAAGTTCTGTGGTGTGGCCCATATTTTGCACCTGCACAGGGCCTTTAATGGATTCCACATCAGTTTGGAGGGGTGCAACTTATGCTTTACACATGTTTTTCACTGTGGTTTTCTGGCCAGGGACTGTGGTCAGGATGTGTATATCCAGTGTGATTACTCTATGGTCTGGTCTTACCAGTGAGGGATACACTTCTCATCTTGCCATCCAGTACACATGTTGCTGATTATCACATCCAGTATGCTTACCCCTCTTGTGGGAGTAGTACATTGTTCCTGGCATTTTGGTTTATGGATTCTAGGAACTTTTCTCCTACAGTGTTGGAGCTAGTATAATGCTCCCAGTGTATGTCTGGGTATTTTCAGTCAACCAATATAATGTTGTTTGGGGGCTTGATATATTAATGTATTCCAACATAGGCCAGGTGCAGTTCCAGGTGTTAGGACGGTAGTCTGTAGCAGGCTATAAACTGGGAAGCAGTTTTAGCCACTGTTACTTGACCATGGCTAGTCCATGCTGCTTCTTGTTGTGGTACCAACATGGGGGTGTGGTTATCCTTGACAATTATTGCTAGTCACCCTCCTTTTGTAGCTTGTTCCATGTTTTGAGGCTGTACAGCAGAGTATGAGGTGTAACCTGGTAGTGTTAGGGTGCTGTTGTGAGCCTTGACCCAGTTTTCTGTTACAGGACAGATATCAACATTCTCCATACTGGGTGCATTTACACTGCACGCATCTTGCTGTTTAGACTTCTGGCATTGGGTAGCATTGCATCTAGGTTCTTATCCCTTGTGGTACCTATGGAGGTGGGTTTGTGTTTTGAGCCTTACCTATTCAGGGCACGCTGTGGGTAATGACAGCCTTTGCCAGTATCCATGAGGCCTGGACTGATAGGTGCACACCACCCCTAGCAGGTGGAGCATCATGTCATGCTCAGCATGTCATCCCAGGCTGGCACACATTGGCCCCCCTTTGACTAACTGCATTACTTCAGCCAATTATTGCAATTGATCATCCCATCGTCATATTGTGGCATCATGCTTGGTGAGGTTAGGATGTTAGTCAGGGTCCTCATGTGTGCATATACTACATGGTGTTACATTACTTAACACATGGCATTCATGCCTCAGGTGGTGCTGCAGTGCTGCCTCTGTCAGATGCACATATTACACTCCCTGTACATGTTTGAGAGCAGGTTATGTCATTTTAGACATCCATGTTATTATATGAGTGAGTCAGAGAGGGGTATAATTCCCAGGGTTCCTACTGAGCCAGTGTATGTGCTATGCGTTGCCTCTTTGCCAAGGCCAGGGCATACTGGGCATGCCTCCTTCTGCCTACTGGGGCAGGCTCAGGTTGTTCCTCCTCCAAGTCACGCTCTGCCTGTGATGGCCTTGGCAATGGTGGGGGGCTGTTTGGCCCAGTCCTATGCTGGTCCTGCTGCAGCTGTTTTCGCAAGATCATATTATGTAGCATAGCACATACCATGACAATTTGGGTACATGTAGTTGGTGAGTACTGCAAGGCTCCACCAGATGTGTCCAGACACCGGAACCATGACTTGAGCAGCCCAAACACACGCTCTATTACATTACATGTTTGTGCGTGTGCCTCATTATGGCATTCCTGTTCAGGTGTGTGTGCGTTTCTGATGGGTGTCATCAGCCACAGCTCCAGTGCATAACCTGCATCCCCCACTAGGTGTCCGTGTGGGATGTCCCCATTGGCAAATGTCTGGTACAGCTGCATCAAATGCCAGATATGGCAATCATGGTAGCTCCCAGGGCAGCCAGCACACACATTCATTATTATGCCCTGGGCATCACACACGAACTGGCAGTTGATGGAGGGGAAGCCCTTGCGGTTAATGTAGGCCCTACCCTGCTCACCGGCTGGTGCTTTGATGCGTATGTGCGTGCAGTCTATTGCACCCACTACCTCAGGGTATTCCGCTATTTGCTGGAAGAGACGCATATTGCTGGCCAATACCTCGTGGGCATTGGGGAAATATACATGATCACCATGTGCTGACATGGCATCCAGGAACTGGTGCAGTACCCTGCAGGCTGATGCCTGTGATATCCCCATCATATCACCAGTTGGTCTCTGGAAGGTACCTGTTGCTGGTATTCTTAGGCCAACACATACCTTGGTTTCCACTGGGATGGGTTTCCCTCTGTTGCTTCTGTGTGTGAGGCATGGTCTGCACAGCTCGACAATTTGCTGCAGGAGGTCTCTGTCCACTCTATAGCGCTCTACTATCTCCAGCTCATGTAACCCGTGGTAGGTGACCCTGGGCCTGTACACTCTTCTCTGTCTCCTCACTGTGGGTTGTCTGGCACCATCTGCATTGTCACCAGCCTCAACAAGTTGCCTATATCTCCTTATGACAGCTATGGCAGCCCCTAGCATTTCTGCTCTGAGTTCAGCTTTTTCAGTTTTCACTTCTAATAGCTTACTCCTGTCTTGCAGTGTCTCTTGAGAGAAACATCCTGCACTGCTGTTTGCAGAGTTTTAAGTGCTTGGCTGAGCTACTATTCTGCCTGTGTAATTGCCTGCTTCTAATTGTTTTCACCTGCTAGATCCAGCAGTATTCCCTGCTAGCTTCCTACTAATTATGTTGCTTCCTTTTTCCTGTCTGTTTCCTCAGGGGGGAGCAATGTGCATACCAGCAGAAACACGCTCACAGTGGCTTACACGCGCACACACATGCTTACATGGTTCAGAATCTGCTTATTCAGGTTAAAACGTCAGCACACCAGCGCAAACAGCCTTACAAGTCTGCCAACAGGCTCCCACATGCTCAGTCTGCCCTACACACGTGCACACTAGCGCAAACAGCCTTACAAGTCTGCCAACAGGCTCCCACATGCTCAGTCTGCCTTACACGCACACACACTGCCCTACTCGCACTTCATGGCTCGCACACATGCGCATGCACTCCCAGCAAGAACCTTTGGTGTAAGCAACAGTGTACACCTTCCATTTCTTGACTTTCCCATGCTTATCTTGTGGCACTCCTCTTTCCATGATATGTGTCTGACATCTGTCATGTAACACTGATCTCCAATGAACTGCATTTCTTTCTACCATTCCCCCCTGTGATGTCACCTATCTCCTACTCTATTACTCCCCCTTATGTATCTCTTACACTACTCAGAATGTGCTCATTTGCTATGTGACAGTGGAATTCAGTATCATAACACTCATTTACATCAGATTGCCTACTAATGCTTAGTTACATCTCTTAGACTCAGCTTCCCCCCTTAGCAACCACTAAACGGTGGCCATATTGTTTTTGGTCTGCTGGTCCCTGCATTGTAAATCCATGTATTGCATAAAACCCACATTTGTGGGTTTATAACCTTCATTTTATGTTTTATATAGCGCAGCCCGTTTGCGCGGGGCTGCGCTGCGTTTAAACAAAAAAAAAGAATTATCTTTCATATTTGCATAGGGGTACCTTGCCAGTGGCCACATATTTGGCCATTGGCATGCTGCCTGACACATATGCACCCTTTATTTGGAGCTGACATGGCTCCATTGTGATTTTTGCAGAAACGTACTCAGTTGTCAACTGAGTACATTTCTGCAGCTAAAACGGCTCTTACACAGGCTGATTTCTGCTTCGTGGATCGCTACTCTACCTCATTTGCATGCCTTTCGGCTGCAAGTGAGGTATTTAGCATATCCACGCCCAGTCCGTGTAAGTGACGTTTTAGCTGGTCTCTTACACAGAGTTTCGGGCTGTTCCTGGATCGCGAGGCTTGCAGGGAGTCTTACATGTCTCTTACACTCCGTGCAAGCCTTCGTGAATCCTGCCCATGTAGTGAACCACTCTTTTCTGCATTGAATGTACTTTTGAGTAGAGTTTTTATCTGGACATTTCAACCAGTTATTGCATTAACTTCCTGCCATACCTCTCAACCCCTTACAACAAGAAATCTGTACAAAGCCATAAATAAAAGTGAGACAAAGGCCCAAAAATAGGGACGATTTTCTATATATTGCTCTTACAAACTTAGAAAGTTGATAGAATAACAGATTTTGCATTATTTATTTTATTTATTTATTTGCAGTTGGTTTACCAGGATAGTCCATTGGGCCAAGAACAACCCGTTTTCAATGAAGTCCTGGGGAGAAAAGCTCCAAAAACAAGCAAAGAAAATCACAATCAAAGTTCTGGTTACAGTAAGTAAACTCCAAAAACAAGCAAAAGAAAATCACAATCAAAGTTCTGGTTACAGTAAGTAAACTCCAAAAACAAGCAAAAGAAAATCGCATTAACATCACTTTTCTGAAGAGTATGAAGTCTGAAACTTAAATGCCTGTTATTATTTTCTAACTTCAGTCTTTAATGAGTTGCCACTAATTTGCCAGAAAACCACAGTTTTATGAAAAATGGACCAAATGTATGAGGAAAAAATCTGGACATTCTGTAAAAATCTGTACAGTTGAGAGGTATGCTTCCTGCCAGTCCTACCAGAAGCAAATGGGAGAGTTACATAGGGACAGTTGTTTAGTTGTGGGGGATTTTGCTTTATGCCTTCATATGGCTTGGCCAGGTTATGAAGATTGGTGAACTGAGTGTGCATTGCTTGAGAACATGGTTCTTTCTGTTTATGCCATTTTCTTCTGAAGTATTAATAGGTATTTAAGTTATTTGGTGAGACAGTCTTTTGATTGAGTCCTACATTGGCTTGTAATCATTGAAAATAATCTGTCCTGAAGACACTGAAGTATAGCAATCATGTTTTTGGGAGCTGTATTTGGGTCTTGTTTCAGACCAGTCCAGAGATGCAAGCTGTGTTTTAAGTTTGATGATATTCTGTTTAGATTTGGATCTAATTAAGAGGAGTCTAAGGGGATTTGAGAGTGAGACTACAGACAGTAAAATTAATAGGGCATTGGTAACTTAAGCTTGGTAGTAGTGTTCTGAATGAGATTTTTGAGGGTTGGTTGCTCATTACGAGGTCAAGATAATGTTGTTTAGTGTGGGTGTTAGGCCATGTGGGTTTTATAATTTGTTACATGATGACTAGGACAGCTAGAAATGATGTAATGTCATTGTTATCTTAACCAAGAAAGTTAAGACTGAAGTCACACAAAATGAGTGTTGTTGTTGTTGTCTTTCGGCTTTTCCTGGTTAGGGGCCACCACAGCGGAACTCCGGTCCGCTAATGATTGGCAGTAGATTTTCACGTTGCTGAGTTGCCAGCTCGACACCCAACCTTCAATGAAGGCACACCCATTCACGCATGTCTTTCAGAACGCCACTCGACCCACGGGGAGGACATGCAGACTCCACACAGAAAGCACTCCCCACATACTAGCTGAGAATCGAACGGGAGAACCTCTTGCTATGAGGCAACAATGCTACCGCTGCACCACCGTGGATTACTGTGTTTTTTTTAATATTGGAAGTAACATTATGGATGAGAGACTGAAACCTTTTGATGAATGAAGGAGCAGGTAGATAGACAATGGCAAGGACAAGCAAATTGTTGTTGATAAGAGGAATTTTCACAAGTAAACAGTTGGGCTGAGTGTCTGATAGCATGAACTCATGCAATGGTGGAGATGATCGGGGGTCTATAGGTCTGACCCCTGGTATGTGGTCAAATATATATTTGTAGTTTGGAAAAAATGTTGGCTGTTGGGATGATCTTGTTTGTATGAAGATTCAATGGCCAATAAGTTTGGTGTATGTTTGTCCAGGAAACAGCTCACTGTGGTCAAGTTTGTTGCTGAAGCATTTTATGCTAATTAGGTCACATGATATAGCTTGCTGGTGTCAGCTATGTGCTATTGACTTGTTATGTACTGGACCTAGGCTAGGTTCAATGTTACACCTGAAATGGAGTATTGGTGTAATTGGAGTAAATCTGTAAAGCTATTTAGGAAGGGAGAATGTGTGTTTATGGAAATCTGCAGGAGGTATGGAAAATAGATTGAGGGGAGGTGTTTTTTTTTTTTTTTTTTTTGAGGGGAGAGAGAAGTAGTGGTTGAGAGATGGAGAATGGTGGCTATATGTTACTAAGCGTAAAGGGAGGGCACTATGGATGAGTTGGGACTGCATAGTTGAATAGTCTGGCTCTGCGCCATAGTCAGGGGTTATTTGTATATGCCACTGAAGTGGCCCAAAAAAATAAAACAACTGGTAATGACACCTAACCTGGTGTGATCATAACAATCATCCATTACCGATATTGTCATAATGAGATACACTGAACCAATGTTAGTGATCATTATCTGGTCTCAGCCTTACTGCCATTTTAGAGGAACAAAAGAAAACCTATATACATTTAGGAAGACCCATTTCTCATGCTGAGGAAACTCTGCTGCCCAACTAAGCTCCGTAACATGAATTTGAGCATTAGGTTGTCTAAAACAATGAAATAATGGTGTGAAATAAACTTATTCATCAAACAATAGATTACAATGGAAGATATGACAGAATTTTCATCAGTATATTGTGAAACATTTAAAATGACTTGAAAAGTAGAAAGGGTGTATAACTATGTCAATATCCTTGAAACTATGACATTTGCAGGAGTGTGCAACTCTTTTACTATGTTTTTTCCTTGAATAAAACCAATTTTTGCTCATTTCTGTTTACTGTAAACCTGTTCTTGCTGGTAGATGCAATCTTTGTAAATCTCATTTCCCTTAATGATAGTGTACATGTAGGTCATCTAGACATATTTTAAACACCCCAAGTGAAATGAAGGCTAAACTATTTCCATTACATGTGGAGGCTAAAGGGGATAGTTGCTTATGACTGCTTTCCTCCTTGCCGATGCAGCTTAATACCAGAAACAGTATATGGAAGGAATAGAAGAAAACAAATTACCCAAGTTTGTATACTAAATTCCTCAGGCAAAAGGGGGTTGTCTAAACTGACAGCTAAAGCTAACTTCTGAAGAAAGAAGCAGTCCTTCTTAACAGGATACACAAACGCTTTTGAAAGTATTATGTGAATGGAATCCATCACATACAGAGAGAAGGCACAGTAAGTCCTCAGTAGTGCATGTACACATGTTATCCAACTTGAGGTAGTGTTTGGGCCAATGAGGAAAATACTGATGATTACCTGAATGACAGCATCCCTTGATTGTCTCTCACTCTTCTGGGGAATGAATTAACCAGTCAGTTGCAGCAGGGCTGATAGCTGTCAGGGAGCAGGGAAAAAAAGATTTGGCAGGCTGTATACATACAGTTCTTGTAAAAATCTTCTGGCCTTCCTTTCTGTTCCTGATAGCCTAAACAATAGCCTTGACTCCCATTCTCATGGTCAAAGCACTTTACCCATTGACCCTTTAATACTCTTCATTTCAAAATTTTATTTTCCAAAGTTAAAACAACCCTGCTAGAGAACTTATTAAGTAAACCATTTCATTCACATGGAGAACCACATCATACATTTTTCTAAATTGTTATTCCCATAATTGTTAAGCCACTAATCCACACTATGAACATATCACTTACATCTGGTACCATCCCTCTTCCTTCTAAACATGTCCCTAGAATATCACATTTTACTAAAGTTGATATCTTTAAGCTCCTTTTCCATGTACATGTCATAGCCAAGATTAATAAGAAACTTATAAACACTATGTATAATATGGAGTTCTCTCCCATTCACAACACAGATTCAGAAAAGGATATAATATCCAAACAGCAATATGTAGTTTCAAAGATAACATTTACTCCAACATGGAGAAAGGTTTAGTTACTGCTGCAGTGTCTCTTGACTTATATAGGGCCTTAGATAAATTAACACACATTTCTTGTAGCCTTGTTGTACTCAAAAACTGTGTGAAGGCACTTGTAAGTGGTTTGGTAACTGCCTTAAACACAGAATATTCTCTTCTGCATTTGCTGGTAGCTATTTGGAGCAAGAACTTTATGTAGGAATCCTATACCACTCAGTTGTAAGACCCGGCCCAACCTTTGTTATGATCTGTGCCAATTATTCTTCTAAAAGAAGATAAAACCATGGAGGTGATTTCTTGAAATCTCCAGGATGATTTTGCCACCCCCCAGTGATATTAAAGACCCTGCTAGCATGTCAGATAGTAATGGTTTCTAATTTCAAATATTTCGACATGTGGCTAGAGCCCAATCTAACATTTAAACTTAACACTGAAATAATGGTCGATAACGTTCTTAAACAGTTTAAAGTATGCTACACACTCTTAATTTACTTCATTCCTGAAACGAGAAAAGCAATTAAACTGAATGTCCTGATATCTAGAGTTGAATAAGGGCCACACATTCTGGTATTTCACTCTTTAAGTAATACACACTTCCTTTACACAATGTTAAAGACAATAGGGGGTTTCCTTATCAATTTCAAAGGAACATCACTGTTGTTTCTTGTAAAAAGCTAGATGGTATATTTTACACTGTACAGGTTATATTGCTAGTGAAGGCACTCACTGTCAGATTATTACTTTAGGGAAGTTGTCCTATTCTGGCACAGAAATTTGCTAAAGCTGCCCAATACTATCTCTAAGGTACAGTAATGAAAGAGCGTTCATCCTTTGAAGACCTACATTTACACTAATATTAAGGGAGATGACAGTTAATAGATTGCAGCTACCAGCTAGAACAGGTTCACAAAAAACAGAAATGAGCAGAATTTGGTTTAATTCATGGATGGTGCAGTGGTGCAGCGGTAGCGTTGTCACCTCAGAGCTAGAGGCTGTCCAGTTCGATTCTCGGCTGGGGAGCCTTCTGTGTGGAGTCTGCATGTCCTCCCTGCATTCGTGTGGGTTTCCTCCCAGTGCTTTGGTTTCTTCCCACATCACAAAGATATACATCTGGAGCATTTCTCTCTGGGCATCCGCTGAAAACTGGCTTTGTTCCAAGTCAGACTTTCCCAGTAAACAAATGTTAAATAAAATTCAAGGAAAAAATTAGGTAAAAGAGTTGCACATTCCTGCATATGTCATGGTTTCAAGGATATTGACATAGTTAAACCCCAGTCTACCTACCAAGCCATTTTAAATGTTTCACAATACACTGATGAAAATTCCTTCATATATTTCATTGTAATGTATTGTTTGATGCATGGCTTTATTTCATACCATTATTTCACTGTCTGCTATTATTTGATATGTCGCACCTCATATACATTGTAACAGTTCTATTTACTTTTGGTCTGGGTCAAGACTGAAAAGGGTCACAGGACCAGGCTAGTAACCCAAATAAATAAATAAAGATACAGATGAATAAGCAATTCTAATTCAGTTGTCAGAGACTTTATGAATGATGAACTCTGCCGCTTTTCTGTTTACAGTTCTTTGTCGCTAATGATACCCATGCAACTTGCTTTGGTCTAAACCGTTGAACAATTTCCAGGCAGATAAGGACATTGTGTATGTATAACAAGGAAAATATTATGTTTTCCTGTCTTTCTTATCCTTTACTTTACTGGTCTTGTTTACTGGGAATGTCCAGCTGGTCAGAAAGCTATTTACATCTAGGGAGAAAAGCCTCTTAGCAAGAGAGAGCAGTATACAGTCATGCTTCAGCAAAGGTATGGGGAATAATAATAAACTAGACTTTAAGAAAACAACTGAGCCTTTACAGATCGATTGCATAAAATACTGGAATGTTTACACACACTTGAGTCTTTTAGTGCTACAGAGGTATAATTCAAATATGTATTTGAACCTAAACCGCAGATTAAATGGATTTTTTATAATTTGGGAAATAAGATACATGCTAAGTCCATAGAACTGACTAAAATACAGAGTAGGGGAGAAAGCCATAATACAATGGCAAGTACAGTAATTTAAAACATCTTGGATTGATAGGTTCATTCCCCGAAGGATTCCTTACCCGTGGAACAAACATCCCTTGCATACTAAATGGTATAACACCTCAGACTTATTTAAGCTAAGTCCTGATGACTGGATAGATTCACATCAACTTACTCCAGAAATTAGTAGTATGGCCCTTATCAAGAAGAAAGGTAAACTTACTGCTGATACTTCCTGGAGTGTATAGCTGGGACCATGCTATGTATATGGTTATTCAAATTATCTGCCTTGTACTAACTTATGAACATGTGAACCTGATCATTATACAAAGACCCCCCCCCCATTAATATTCAAAAACGTGCATGCTGATTGGTCAGCGTGCACATTGTAAATCAATTATAGTAATGGAAAAATGGTCCGGTCGCCCGGACTTTTTCCATTACAGTAACATCGGAGAACGCAAGATCTCCATTGCTTCATACTGTCTCGCTATGTTAAACCCATTTAACATAGCAAAACAGTTTGCAAGAAGCAACGGAGATCTTGCTTTCTCCATTGCTTTTGCCCACAGCTCTGATGTACTGCGTAGGCATACGCATGCGCAGCACATCATAACTGCCGCAGAATACCAGACACCTGCGGAAGGCCAGCAAGGAGGCATTATACAATGCCATTATTTAAGAAAAGTAATTATTTTTTTTCTTAAATAATGTCATTGTATAATAGCAATAACCCACTTCTGGGTGTGGGTAATGCTGGATTTACCCACGGTTGGCTTTGTTTGGCCACTCGGGCTTTGCCCTCGTGACCAAACCACACCAACCGTGGGTAAATCCAGCATTACCAACACCCAAGCGTGGGTTATTGCTATATTATTCAATCTTAACAGAAGTGAATCTGCTGCCTGCATAAGTTAGTATACTTGTAATATGTACAGAATTTGTAAAATGTGTAAAGTTGAAAAGGTAGTATAGAGACTTTTTTAAATAAGAAACATCTTTATTAAATTATCACTTATGACATAGACAGTCATACATTTATATAAAAGAAAACAAACCATATTAACATAATTTTAGTTAACATCTTTATTAAATTATCACTTATGACATAGGCAATCATACATTTATGTAAAAGAAAACAAACCATATTAACATAATTTTAGTAGCAAATGTTATATATCATGTATAATCTACCCCATCATTGTCAAACATTGCATAGCTCATTCAAATCCTGCCTTCTTTTAAACCTCAATCCTCATCTGCATGTATTGTTCCCACAATTCCCATTTCTTTATGTCATTTGGTCCTACCTTTTTCTAAAGATCCCAATTCCACTTGTTTTATCCCTGTTTCTATATTCACAACTTCTAGCACAGTTGGTTTAGACTTTGATTTCCATTTTCTAGTAATTGCTTTTTTTGTCAGCTACCATAATTAGACTCAGCAAGGCCTCACTACTTCTGAGCAATTCCGATCTGTATCATAGCTCAAAAAAATAATTTCCTTGCTTACACCAGTTTGCTCAACCAATATCTCTGACACAGTAGTCTGCAGGGAATATTTAAAGTCTGCCATTACTCTCCCAGAAAATATGTTCCCAATTACCTTTTTCTTCTCCATCACATTTCCAACATTTGCTGTCTACCTGAGGAGAAAAATCTTTGGAATCTACTTGGAGTATAAAAATACCTATGTAAATACCTCCAAGCAAAGATCCTAAATCTTGTAGACTCTATTGCATATTTGGGAGATGAACATATATTACTGCATTGTTTCTTTGTATATTGCTTATCCAATCTCTCTTCCCACTCTTTTCTAGCCTGCTCTGATTGATTCTTATAGTTGTCATGCAAGATTTTACATGCACTAATAAGTAAGTTTTCCTTTTTAACAGCAGCTTCTGTTCTAGATTTTCCCCAAAAAACTCTACCAGTGCTGGTCTTTCTCTTAGGATCCCCCTATTTATTTTTTCTTTGCCTATAGTCTATCAGTCTTTGATAGGGAAGACAATCTTTAGCCTGCAGTCCAAATAAATTTGTAGCCTCTTCCCATTCTATTACCTTTCCATCTCTGATTATTTGCTCCCAGTACCTTGGCTCTTTTGCCAGTTTTGTCCAATAAATTCCAGCCCTGTTTTGCCTATTGTCTGTATCCCTAATTGAATTCATCCTTATCGGCATAATCTGCTTTCTTCGTTCCCATGTTGGCTTAGTTCTTAGAATACTTTCTGTTACTTTATGACTATAATATTCTGTATGGTTATTGTTATTCTCCTTAAGGATCTGTATCCAAAATCTCAGTCTCTCCTTGTTTCTTGAGCTCTCCCACTGTTTCATCTCATCCCTTTCCACACTGAATTATAGGTTTCTTCTTGTGCTATGTATAGGAGCCTTAACTGTGTAGCTGTAAAATACCACTTCAAGTCAGGTAATCTCAAAAAAAACGTGTTCTATTGGATGAATCAGCTTATCCCACTTGACTCTTGCTTTCTTCCCCTCCAAGATAAAAATCCTTCAACTCTTTATTAATTGCTATTCACAACTTCTCTTCTGGTTGATAATATGACTGTGCATAAAACTAAAGGGACTAAAAACATTTTAACTGCTTGTATCTTACTATCCATATCAATATATCAGAACTTGCTAATTTCTCAGTTTTTCTATTATCTTTTGTTTAGTCTCTTCCCACATATCCTTAGTTGCCAGTCCACACCAGAATCCTTTTTAATCCATCCTCCTAAGTACTTTATTTTATCATGTCCCCATAAATATAGATATTGCTGAACCAATTCATGTACATAAACTGACTATTGTCTTTGTTTTAGCTTCATTAAATTTGTATCCTGAAAATATTTGAAACTGACTCAAAATGTTCTACAACACTGAAATGTCCTTTTCTGTTTTTATCAGGTATAAAATAATATCATCTACAAATACAGCCAGCTTTTCTTGACTGCTATACCAATTATATCCTGTAATTTCAGAGTCCCTTATTTTCTTTGCCAGTGGTTCTAAATATAATGCAAATAGCAATGGGGAAAGAGGGCACCCCTGCCTGGTTCCTCTGCTCAAACAGAAATTATGAAAGAGGAACCCACCCACTATAATTATTGCCTCCGATCTCTCATATATCCTCCTAATCAACCTAATAATTTTATCAGGGAATGCAAATGCTTCAATTGCTCTGCTCATAAAGTCTCAGCTTAGTCTGTCAAATGCTTTCTCTGCATCAAGACCCACCAACGAAAGTGGTATTTTCCTACATTCTACTTCCCTCTTGATCATCAGTGTTCTGTTAATGTTGTCAGTTGTTTTCTTCCCCAATACATAAACCACATTGAGCCATATCTATCAGTTTTGGCATCACCTTTGCAATTCTTTTAGCCATTATAGACATAAAGACTTTATAATCATGGTTTAGGACTGAAATGGGCCTGTATGAAGCTGGATCTGATGGGTCTTTCCCTCTTTAGGTGTTACAGCCATCACCGCTTTCTTCCAGGATGTTTGTGCTACTCCTCCTCTTAAAATACTGTTGAACAAAACATCCCAGATCTTTATCAGTTTTCCCTCCTAGCTTCCAAACTTACACAGAAATACCATTTATTCCCGGGGACTTTCCTATGGATTGGATTGGTTATACATCACCATTTTTATCTCATCTCCTGTTATCTTAACTGTTAATTGTAGAGCCTCATCTACCTCTAACCATGGAATATTTAATTCTTTCATAGACATTCCATTTGTACCTCTTCTTGATTTCCACAGTTCTCTGCTTTATACAGACTTTCATAGAATTTCCGAAATATTTCTAGTACCTCTACAGGATTTCTTGTTATCTTCCTTGTTATAGGCTCTCTAAGCTTATTTATTTTATTTATTTACATTTGTTTACCATGAAATTCCAACTGGACACAGGTCCTTTTTCAGCGGAGGCCTGGGGAGAAAAGCTCCACAGAATAACATGATAAATGGTATACAATATGAATCAAAGGTATGTATACAGCAGTGGTAATGATGACATGAAAAAAGACAGGAGCACATTTGGTAAAATTAAGTAGTAATCACTAATTACATAGAAAATAAGAAGTAAAACACAGTGTTACAATTGTCTAACAGTTATAAGTTAACAATAATAATAGACTAATGATTACTAAATCCTGATAGGATGAACTAGCAGTAATTAATATTCAGTTCAGTTTTATAGTGATAGAGGAAATACTCTTATCCAAAGCAGGGAAAAGAGAGAAGGGTAGAAGGGGGGGGGGTACTAAGCTTGGTGACAATCCTTTCTGCTTTCTCTTGCCTGAGTCGTTGTACTAAAAGTTTTTTCTACTCTGAGGTTGTTATCAAAAAACAGTTGCTTAACAGCAATCTTTGTAACGCATGCATATTATCAAAGTAATCCTTTGTTTTCTGTTTAGCATTTTGCAATTGCTCCTCTTCTTCTTCTTCTGTGAGCTTCCCCCTATTATGCAATGCTTTAACCTTTGTCAGGCCTTCTAAATAATTCTTGTTACTTCTTAACTATATATCTCTTTCTTTTATTTCCACCCTATTTTAAAACTTCACTTTAATTTTACCCCACTCTCTATCAATAATTTCAGAAGAAATTTCTATCTTCTCTAATAACTCCTGAAAATTTCCACTACCCATTCCTTAAATTCATCTCTTTTCAACAGATAGGTGGGAAAGTGCCAGTGTATCATTTCTATTTCATTACCCTGTGTTTTTATTTAAGTAATATTGGTGTGTGATCTGAAATCGTTATTGTGTGCATATCAAAACTTTCAATTAAATGTCCATGTTACCACAGAAAACAAACGTTCAGTGGAGAGAACTAGTGAACAATAACTAAAAGCAAACAGAATAAAATAAAGAAAAGTCCACTGTGCATGGCCAGGACAAAAACCACAAGGCAGCGATAAAACAAACACTTTAATGCAAAGTAATCTAACAAAGGTGAGTGCTTTCACATATATAATTCCACTTCATCAGACCATAAAATCTCAAAATCATACATAAATTTAAAAAACACAGGTAACCAATTACAATACACTTCAAATCACATGATAGAACCTTACACTGATACAAAGTATCACCTAGATAAGCTACATAGCTTAAGTGCCGGTCTTAAAGAGACCCTTACCATTTAAACCTTCATTCTTGTCTGCTTGCAACTGCAAAATCCAGTATAGCTCCTTATATTCAGTTTTAGTAGGGAGATCTCCCAACCTTTGATCATTGTATACCCCCCTCTATAGCCATGAAACTAAAATAGTGATCATCATCTACCTCCAACATGTTTGGCCAATGAATTCTTGTCATCCCTATTATTTATATCCCTAACATGCTCATGGACCCTTTCCTTTAAACTTTGATTGGTTTTACCAATGTAAAAGTTCCACAATGATGACACTAGGCCAAATAAACTAGATTTCTCGTATGACAACCATCATGAACTCTAAATACAAAATTCTCACCAGTATCAGGGTGAACAAAAAATAGTATTGTTGATATATGGGCAAAAATTACAGCTGCCAGATGGAAAAGTACCATATTCACATGTATAACAAATCCTATCATTACCATCAATTTTATAACACAAACGTCTTTTAATAGACTTTTTGTTTTAAACCTAAAAGTTGGTTGTGTACCAATAAATTAATTTATTCGACCATCCGACTTCAAAATATGCCAATTCTTACTGACAACTCGGCAAATAGCTCCAGTGTTACTAGAATAATGTAAAGTAAGGTGTACTGCCATTTTCTTACTCAAATAACGCAGTGGAGTGGAACTACTAGATGTCATTTCTGAAAAATAAGGTTTAGCTGAGTCATTATGTAACTCACTCAAGTCATTCAGGGCAGTCTTAATCTCTCCCTGGCCATAGCCTCTCTCCAAAAATTCATGCTTCATGACCTCCAAATCTCTGTCAAAAATTTCCTATCTATTATTTAAATGCGAGAGTCTCATACCCTCTTATTATATTATGATAAATATGTGGAGGGTGTAAACTGTTCCTAGGTAAAACAATTTTTATGAGACTCTTTCTTATATCTGCTGGTAATAATATAATTCAGCCTATCTTTTTCAAGTTTAATAGCTAAAAAAACTAATATGCTTGTCAGATGCTGACATAGTAAACTTGAGAAATGTGGTAGTATTATGTAAATACCCTACAAACTCTTCCAACTCTTCCATCGTACCACTCCATATGATAAAACATCATCGACTATGATAAAACATCATCGACAAAACATCTATAAAATTTAATAAGTGGTGCGAATTTGTTGTTCAGCAAAACTAGTGTAGATTCCCAATAAGCCAACACAATGTTAACATAACTGTTTTCCCACAATGTTCCCATTGCCACACCCATTTTTAGCCGATAATAACTACCAGTATATAGAAAAATGTTATTTTCTAAAATGATTTCAATGTACATAACAAGTCCACTCTTTTAATATCAAGCCCATCCACACATAACAAGAATTCCTTCATCATAGATATATCACAATTGCAAGCACAGTGAATTCCTCCAGGAACAAGGTAGAAATACGCCAAAAGTAAGCTGAAAGTAGGGAGAGAATTATGATTTTTATCGTAATGGTGTTTATATAAATTTTTTTTATTTATATATATCCTATTACATATATTATTGTTAAGGCACTATAGTTCCAGCGCTGAACTTGCGATGTTCTGTATGAAATTAAAGATCGATTGTTTGTTGCGTTCTGATGTATAGACATATAGGCAGGTCAGTTTTTTATTTGAAGAACAGCAAACATTATCTTGATGGTGAGCCAGTATAACAAGTTGGCACATGGAAGGTTAATTTGTAGTGCCGCCATTTGTGCAATAGCAATGATCTCTGACTAAGGGATGTCAGTAATTTGCTCATACTAATGGAGTTACTCTTTAATTCCAAGTGTGTATGTATATATATATATATATATATATATATATATATATATATATATATATTTTTTTTTTTATGTAAATTTAATTAAACTTGGAATTGAGGATGAAATTTAGTTGAATGGATTTGCAGGGTTCATATAATGTATAGTTTGCATTTATTATTTTTAAATAGATAATGTGTTCAAGAAAATTATTGGATGAATTTATTTAGATGTATGACGATCTGTAGTTTGATTTGATAATGATGCTGAATGCTGATTTATGAGGGATGGATGGATATAGCTTATGATATATGATTAAATCAGCATTTTTATTGGCTGTTTTATGAAGGTGTGTATTAATTGAGATATTTTTATTGGTTAATGTTTTTTTAAAAGGAATGTTTTTTTGAAAATGTTTTATCTGATGAAGTTCTGTTGATTACGGGACAAAATCCTATATGTGCGAATAAAAGGATATTTTTTGCTCTACCAGTGGTTTGTGACTTCACTACTTTCAGCTTGCTTTTGGTGTATTTCTACATTGTTCCTGGAGGAATTCACAGTGCTTGCAATTGTGGTTTATTTGTGATTTACAGTATTGTTTGGTTTGTGGGTTCTTCATCATAGATATCCCCTCTAGATTTGGAATAACTGTGAACAGTGAGAAAATATCTAGGGTAACAAAAATATCTGTCACCTCAAGGCCTTTCTCATGTAAGCATATATAGAGGTCATTTAAAAATTGTTTAGTATCAACTAACACAGTGGGGGTTTTATTCAATATAGGTCTCAATTGTTTCTCGATGAACATTGAGATAGGTTCAGTTAACCACTGTCTACCAGAGATAATTGGTCTAAAGGGAGGGTTGGTAACATCATTATGGATTTTGAGGAGACCATGTATAAGTGGTACTATTGGTCTGTCAACAATCAAATATAAATCCTCTGATATACAGCCACTAAGCAAGCAATCATATAGCATACCTTGTACATTCCTTTTAATAGCATCAATAGAAGACAGAGAAATTACTTTATAGGTATCAGGCAACCGTAACATACGTAGCATCACAGTATCATAAAAAATCTCTATCTAAAACTACCACCACCCCTCCTTTATCAGCTGGGCGGATTACTATAGAATTATCACACTTAAGTGTCCAAAGTGCTACTGACTCACCTTTTGTCATATTATAAAATCTACCTTTGTTGGTAGTATTACTAAACATCTATAACAAATCTTTTTTCAAAAACATTACAAAAAATCTCCAGAGTCTAAAACAGGATTAAATGTACTTGGCCTGCGAAAGGAATTGTTAAAACTCAACCCATCAGGTAAGGCTGTCTTTAACTGTAGATTATGAAGAAACAAACTAGCATCCAGCATGACTTCACCTAAGTCAGCTTCACTGGCAGGTATAAATGATAATCCTTTTTGTAGACCCGAAAGCTCATCATTAGTCAAACATTGCTTTGAAATATTACATACTAGGGAACTGGTAACTTCTCCCCCATCCTCTTTATACTCAACATGTTTGGATAGTCCTGAGAATCCTTCCATCTCTTTTTCCCCTCTGCTCTGAGAGCAATTCCTATCTGTAGTCTTCCCTTCCCTGATGGGTAAGGGAAGTGCAGGAAAAACCTGAGTGGGTTCATTCTTATTAGTTTTCTTGCAGACAACTGGTTGTTGTGTGCTAGTATCAGCAGCGGTCTGATCTACTACAACCGGTAATGAAGGGCAAGCTATGTCAGTCCCCTTCTCAGGCTGACTAAAACAAGGTCTATTAATAGATTGCTCCATGACACTGCTGGCACAAGACTTGGGCCAGGAAAACACATTCCCTTGCCTAAAATCAGACATATCTCATTCAAGCTCTCTAAGTTTCTGCTGCCTCAAATGTAGCTCATAGCTAATAGCCATATTGGCAAGTTCATCCAGGGACAAAGATAACTCAATGGGTCTAAAAAAATCTATTGGCAAACTTACATAGCTGAAACCAGGGTCCAAATTCAACTTTGCCATATCTTAAGTAAATCTAGAAAGATCATATGTTGACATTTTTAAAATCCTCAAACCTCTAGGAAGGATTTTAAAATGTAAACGAGCCTCCAGGTGCATCTGTTGCCATTGGAGGTGTTTTAACTTAAAAAGATCATTCTCCATCGTTCTTACTGAAGTTCTGGAAAGATTCATATCCAGGCCAGTAGTATCAGTCACTTCATGTCTTGTACCAGTCATGACAGACAACAAAGGGCTATTGTCAACAGTCAATACCTTGCACAAACATTCTCTGTCTTTTCTCAGTCCTGGAACATCGGGATTAAAATCCATTTCAATATCATGTCCTTCAGCCATGCCTCTACACCAGCATAAAACACAGAAACCACAAAAAACAAACATTTGGTGGAGAGAACCAGTGAACGATAACTAAAAGCAAAGAGAATAAAATAAAGAAACACCCACTGTGCATGGCCAGGGCAAAAACCACAAGGCAGCAGTAAAACAAACACTTTAATGTAAAGTAATCTAACAAAGGTGAGAGCTATCACAGATATAATTCCGCTTCATCAGACCATAAAATATCAAAATCATTAAAAAATCTAAAAACACAGGTAACTAATCACAATACACTTCAAATCACATGATAGAACCTTACACTGATACAAAGTATCACCTAGCTAAACTACGTAACTTAAGTGCCGGTCTTAAAGAGACCTTACCATTTAAACCTTATTCTTGTCCATTTGCAACCTCAAAATCCAGTATAGCTCCATATATTCAGTTTTAGTAGGGAGATCTCCCAACCTTTGATCTTTGTATACCCTCTCTATAGCCATGAAACTGAAATAGTGATCATCATCTACTTCCAACACATTTGGCCAATGAATTCTTGTCATCCCTGTTATTTATATCCCTGCTAAACCTTATTTTTCAGAAATTACATCTAGTAGTCTCACTCCACTGGGTTGTTTGAGTAAAAAAATGGCAGTACCCCTTACTTTACATTATGTTAGTAACATTGGGGCTATTTGTCGAGTCCTCAGTAAGAATTGGCATATTTTGAAGTCGGATGTCGAATAAATGAATTTATTGGTACACAACCAACTTTTAGGTTTAAAAACAAAAAGTCTATTAAAAGACTTTTGTGTTATAAAAATAATGGTAATGATAGAATTTATGTTGCACATGAATATGGTACTTTTCCATGTGGCAGCTGTAATTTTAGCCCATATATCAAAAATACTGTTTTTTGTTCACCCTGATACTGGCAAGAATTTTGTATTTAGAGTTGTCAATTGTCGCATGAGAAATCTAGTTTATTTGGCCCAGTGTCATCATTGTGGACACTTTTACATTGGTAAAATCAATCGAAGTTTAATGGAAAGGGTCCGTGAGCATATTAGAGATATAAATAATAGGAATGACAAGAATTCATTGGACAAACATGTGTTGGAGGTAGATGGTGATCACTATTTTAGTTTCATGGCTATAGAGAGCATATATAAAGATCAAAGGTTGGGAGATCTCCCTACTAAAACTGAGTATAGGGAGCTATATTGGATTTTGTGGTTGCAAGCGGACAGAAATATAGGTTTAAATGGTAAGGTCTCTTTAAGACCAGCACTTAAGCTACATAGCTTACCTAGATTATGTTCTGTATCAATGTAAGGTTCTATCATGTGATTTGAAGTGTATTGTGATTGGGTACCTGTGTTTTTTAAATGTGTGAATGATTTTGAGATTTTACAGTCTGATGAAGCGAAATTATATCCATGAAAGTGCTCACCTTTGTTAGATTACTTTGCATTAAAGTGCTTATTTGTTTTATTGCTGCCTTGTCATTTTTGTCCTGGCAGTGCACAGTGGACATTTCTTTATTTTATTCTAAATGTCCATGTTCCTCTGAAATGTAAGTTCTGCCTAGCCCAGCCCAGATTTTGTGTCTTGTGGAACAATATGTAAATTCACTCCAAACTCCTACTACAGAATTCACATCTTCCATGCCCAATATTTTCATGCATTTCTTCAAAAATCTATCCTCCTTTGTTATATATTCCCTTCTGGGCCCCCAGACACATCTTCACTGCTGAAAATCAAATTCAAAGTCCCATCTATAAGAAATATTCCCTGCTGAAAGCTGATTATTTCTACCAGAACTTTCTTAATCTCCATTATAGCAGTTTTAGATGGAATATAAATACATGCCAATGTAATTCCCCTCCCTTGCCAGTAGCCCCTTTGTGCTACAAATCTGCCATTATTATGTTTTTTAACATTTTCTATCACTATTGGAACTCCTCTTGCAATTAATATAAGTACTCCTCTTTTCCTTTGTCCCAAGTATTCCGCTGAATAACCATCCTGAAAATCTTTATGAAATTCACTTGTTCAGTTTTTTCCAAATGTGTCTCCTGTAGCATAGCTATTTGCACTCTATAGTTTTAATGTAGTTCACTATCCTTTCCTTTTTTATATATTTGTGAGACCATTTACATTTAAAGGTAATATAGAAAGTGTGATTACGTTAAAAAATTATTATTCCTAGCTTTTATGTGTAACAGCTTTTTGTTAAGTATCCAGTTCCAGCTTTGTGTTACATGCATATACTGTTTGGCAGGTTGATCTATTATACAATTGTTTCTTGTCATATCCATTTGAGCCTATGTCTCAGCTTACAAAACTTTCTGTTGTATTGAAAGCCCTCAAAAAATACACAAACAAAAAACCCAAATACACCCAAAAACATATTAATGTAACACTAACACATAAAACTATGTACATCTTCAAATATTGAAGTTTTACCCTCCTAATAGGAACAATTGTCCCAACCTGACAGCCATGCTCACAGACTTGGGTTATCCTAAAAGAAATATTATCCATGTTAAGGCACATGGTACAGCCTGTGTTTCTACTAAGTGTTGTCTGGTTTTGTGTTATCTTTATTTCTCTCCCAGATTGGGAAAATGCTTGAATGCTTCCAGAAAACATTATCTCCTAGCCATTGAAAGAAAGAAGTATTCTGTTTTTTATTGGTCTGTATCAGATGTTCTCCATGGAGACATGAGAACCAGATAGAGTTGCTTCTACAAACATTTATTTATTTGCTACAGGAAAGCTTTATTATATTTAGTGTTCTTTTTTATTTGTTTGCTTTCTCTTAATACTTGTTACTAGATCAAAACAAGGGCCTTAATCCAGTCATTCACCTATGGAAACACAAGAAAAAGTGCATCAGTTTTTCTTGTATCATACTCTTTTGACCAGACTTTTCTTCTTTTTTATGTTGCTGTGCTTACATTTTTAAAATTGAACAAAGAGAAAGACAGAAGAAAAAAAAGGCAAGAACACCTGTTTACTTTAGTATCCCCATTACACTTGAAAATAACTGAGACCTTTTTACTTTACTTTATAGCATGAAGATTATATCATGTATTAAAAAAATACTACTGTTTAGAACAAAAATTTTGTTTTACTTACAATTAACTCTCTTCCTTTTCTTCCCTTTTCCTAAGTGTTCTTCCAAACATAAATGACATGAAATAGGGCCTATGCTTTGGAGTCTCCTACAAGTTGAACAAAGTCAAAAAGGTCCATATTTCCAGGTTTTCTTGTTCTGTCATGTTTCACAAATAAAATTAATGTTTTGTAATCCCACATTTATTTGTCAATTTCCAAGCTGCTGGTTGTATTCCTGTTTATCTCCATCTCCCAAATTCAATCTCTGCTTCATTTCCAATATACTCTCGGTTCTTCTAGTCAACGCTTGTGCTTTTTTCTATCTCTCAAGCATTTTCCATTGAAACATTGGACATTTTTCACAAGCACAGTCTCTCTGTGGTCTTTATTGCCAGAAGAACAAAAAGCCAAATTTCCTTCTGTTTCACAGCTCACTTTTTGTTGGGCAAACTTTTGTATTGCCTCCTTAGCAAGTTCTGCATCAAAAGATGATTTTGTTCCCCCAGGAAAGAATATTCTGTAGATAGCTGGGTATATCAGTTTGAATCTCACACCTGCTTCTCAACATTCCCTGATTAGTAGAATACATTTACTGCTGTTCTGCCTGGTGTACAGTGAGTAATCAATTTCCACAAATGCTCTACTGTCATCTATTTTTAGTACTTTGTCCTTCTGTCACCGTTTTGTCAGAATCAACTCCTTCTATTGTTAGGCCTGCATCTTTACTATTAAAGGTCTAGATTGCTTTCTGATGGCCAGGTTTGGAGGATACACATGATGGTCCCTTTCAATTAACAAGTCCTGCTGTGGAATACCAGCCAAGTTGCTCATTTGTGCTTTCAGAAAATTAATAGTCCCTTCCAGATTCTCTGGTACAGCAGCAAATCTCAGGATTTCCCTACATGTTCTGCCCTCTAATTCTGTTATTTTTCAAAACATCTCTTCTTGAGCAGTCTCATATTCAGCCAGCATTTTCTTCATTTTGACCTCTGATTTTTGCAGTTTTATCACCTCATCAGAATATATGTTTAAAGCTTCTTCCATTTTTTTCTAACCTTTTGTTATTTGAGTTGATATACTCCATCCATGTTTATTTTAATTAGCTCTGAGTACATTTGACTTATTTTGTTTTTCTTCTAGATTACTGGAAGTCATGTCTTGCACCAGATTTGGAGCTTGCACTGCTTTTTGCTGAACTGCTGCAAAATACTTCCCAGTCAGTGTTTTTCCTCACCTTTTGTGATTGATTTTCTTTCAGATTCTCTGATTTTCTTTTTTGCTGGCATCCAGGCAGTGCACTTACTAGCCAGTTACTGAAATTTACCCCAAAATATGAGTTTACTGGCTCTCTTCTCTGAGTTTCTGTTTTCATACTGGGGGAAATGAAATGAAGCTGTTACTCAATGTGCAGCCATCATGAAAGTCAAGGTAATACAGAGAGTAGGAGTAATGTGAGCATATGCGGATGCAACTGAGATGAAACTATTGTACGTTAGAATATAATACTGCAATATAAGTTAGCTTGCAATGTTATTCAAGTGGAAATATAGTTGTATAATGTATGTTAGCAACAGACAAAATGTGGTGGAGAAAACTGTGTGTGTGTGTGTGTGTGTGTGTGTGTGTGTGTGTGTGTGTGTGTGTGTGTGTGTGTGTGTGTGTGTGTGTGTGTGTGATACAGACAGAGATATTAGAGGGCAAGAAGAGGACAATAGAAAGATGAGAAAGTTATGAGTCATATGTTAGCAACAGCAGTAAGAGTAGTGCAATGGTAAGTAAATAAGGAGGTGGTGAGTAAGAGGAAAAATGTAGGTAGTTCATTTTTTTTAATTCTTTTTATTGAACATTTTAAAATATACAGCACCATCATTGCTCAAAAACACCAAAACATATTTCTTTTTATATTGTTAATCCTTATTGTACAATGATACCTACAGAAGTACACGTTATATAACAATGTATAACAGCTCAGATGACTGAAGGCCTGACTTGTTAATGAGCTGCTTCCTAGTCTAAGGGCACAGAGTTTGTATCCTTTAACCATCATTTACCTATTCTGTAACCTTGAGCAAATCACTTAATCAGGTAGTATTTTGTGGCTATTTGTGTTAGGCTCTTTAATGATCTTCTGGTCTGCATGCCTAGTTAACCACCTATGAACTATGAACCTTTTTCTATATGTATTATAACCTTTCTGTTTCAACACTGTAATATTAATTCACACTTTTTGATTTCCCCCAACCCCCACCCTCCTTTGGGAGATACTACCACCCCTTAGGGAGAACAGAGTTTGTGAGGAAGGATAAGGAGAGAGAGAACACATGAGAACAGCTAAAATCTATATTGTAAGATTATGTGGAGGAATATCTACAAAATAGTTAAGGGATCTTTAATATGAATGTGTTTGGAGGTGTTTAACACATATAAAGTTAATGAAATTAAGTAATTTCCTATTGTTGAGTTTATTGCTATATTATTTATTTATACATTTGTCAACTGGGTAAGCACACTGGTTTGAAGACCCTTTTCAGACACAACTCAGGCCAGAAGGAATATAACACAGAAAATAATCTTGCAAAAGATACTGGACCAGATTCTAAAAGAGATGGTTTGAGTGGAAGTTTGCCCTGATTCCAAAAGACTTGCTCTCAGTGTAAGTGGCCTACTTTGGTGGAAGTCCTTTATATAAACAGGCTTGCACAGGGGGCAGATTCAAAACAGCTGCTTACAGACTGCTCTCAGTACAAATGGCCACTTACACTGAGAGCAAGTCTTTTGGAACTGGGCCCACTGTATCAAATAAGCATGGTTAATCATGTGACCACCTTCCGTAACCATTATCACTGTATCATATATGCATGGTAAAGCATGTGACTCCTCTCTTGGTAACTATTAAGTGTAGAATTTATAAAACATTAAATGAAATATACATGCATCCACTTTGTGGAACCAAAGTACATTATGGTAATTTACCGAGGACAGAATTTAGAAAGACAGGATATATGCATACAGTATTTGAAACTGGTTACAATTCAAATGAGGAAACAGGCCAAATGAAATAAATAACAGTAATAAAACAACACTATAGTTGGTATGGGGTCAGAATTTAGTTTTTTTTTTTTTTGCATTTATTTTTCCCCCTCCCTGTTACTACTGATTTAAGGCCTATGGCTTGCAACCAGTATTCAACTGTCACAGTTCTGCATACATCCATCACACTCCTTGGTGTGCCATGCACCGGGAGGTTCTCCCCATACATGGACCTGGCCATATTCTGTGTCAGTGTTCTAGTGGGTAATACCAGGCAGCAGACTCTGGACTGGAACAGCCTAAATGCAAAAAAAAAAAAAAAACTAAATTCTGACCCCATACCAATACTCTCTCCAAACACATATCTTTAACTACCATAAATTCATCTCATCACCATTTTAACTTCATATTTTCTCCGAGCTACCTTGCTACAAAATTTCATAGAAAGATTCACATTACCTACTCCCATCAAAAAGACAGAAAATCACTACTCATTTCCCCTAAACCCTCTGACTGGTTAAAAGATTAATCCTCTCTCTGCTAGCAGGTGACATTCAACCCAACCCAGGCCCAAACAACACCACAACTGCAAACCCTCTTCGCACTGTCTCCTCTAACTCAAACATACTAACCAAACCCCCAAACTCTCTAACGATAGCTCACCTTAACATCCGCAGTACTAAAAATAAAATTGCCCCCTTTCATGCACTACTTGACGTACACTCATTCGACATCCACTGCTTGACTGAAACCTGGTTTAAACCAATAATTCAGGACAAAGAGATTACTCCCCCTGGCTACAACATCCATCGACTTGACCGCACTATAAAAAAAGGTGGTGGGGTAGCAATCCTCTATAAATCAGGGATGCAAATCACTACCTTACAGGATAAACCTCCCTCCAAAAGTAATGCTGAAATCCTTATATCCAAACTCCAAATTAATGCCTACAAATCCATCTATATAATCTGCATATAACTGCCCCCAGGCAACAACAGCAGTACCTTAGAAGAAATCCTTAGCTGGCTGGCCATACACTTTCCACAAGAAACAATAGTCCTTGGAGATGTCAATATAGACTGGAATACCTGCTCCTCAGTTAACCCTTCCACCCTCTTAAATCTTTATGGTTTTTCACAAACTACTCTCTCCCCTACCAGAACAAATAAACCTAGCAACAAAGAAAGCCTTTTAGACTGGATTCTGATAAATAGCCACCACCAAACATATACAGTAGGTACACTGCCTGATGATATAACTGACCATGCCCTTACTTACCTAATTAGACATAAAACTGATACCCCTAATGTAACAAAATACAAACTGGTTAGAACTAACAAAACTTTTAACCCTGATAGATTTGAAGCAGAACTTAGGTCCTGCAATTGGTCTCCTCTTAAACACCTCCTACTGGATGATGCCGTGACATATTTTAACTCTAAAGTCTTATCTATTCTTGATGCATATGCTCCCACTAGGTCCATCAGACTTTCCTTAAAAGCCGCCCCTTGGCTAACAAAGGACATAAGGCAAAAGATTATTTTGAAAAATAAACTGTGGTCCAAATACCGCAGTACTAAAGATCCCACTGACCAACTCAACTTTAGACAAATAAGAAACATTACAAAAAAAGCAGTAATTCTGGATAAAAGAAACTACTACTGCCATTTGCAACAGGCTAACCTGCATAACCCACAAAAGTTCTGGGCAGGAATAAATAATCTCATGAAGCCTGGCCAATCGGACACTCCAAGTCCAGCAGGCACCTCCCAAGATAACCCCAAACAGACTGCCAATGCCTTCTTTACTGAAACTAAAACTTACAAAAACTAAAAACTATTAAAACAAAAAATAGGCACTAGAAACGATAAGAGCAGGCAGCAGTGTAGAATAAATGTTATCACTGTTTATTGTAAGCGCTTTCGGCTCGGTCAATTCCAAGCCTTCATCAGACAAAACAGTTTCCCTACATCATTTACAAATTTATATACTTCTAAACAAATGAAGTTCAATTAACAATCAATTAATTCTTAAAGGAACTACTAACCATTATGCTTAAAAATTCCATATTATATACACTTTAACATTCAGCTCTAGCAAAACTAAGATAAAATGCAATAACTTTTCTAATATAAGTAGCCTAACAAATCAACTAATATTCACCTATTCATTACACAGTAAATAAATACATTAATATGACAAATGACAAAATTTAACCACAAGTTTCATTAAATAAATGTATTTGCATAAAAATATATGAATAAGAAAATATATATTATATATTAAATTTGTCTGAAAATCAAATAAATATTGTATTATTAAACAAATCAATTAATTTAAATATATCACATTATTAACATTAAAACAGTGTGGATATATTTTACTGGTTTGCCATAAATGTATCATGACATCTGTTTTACACATTCCAAAATTAAGGGTATGTTCAAGTGTGGCTGTTGTACACAATGTAAACATATTTTAGTCAGCAACTTTTGTAACATTAACGGCCGTAAATATTATCTTAATTCTAGATTCAATTGTGATTCTAAAGCCGTTATATATGCAGCCTTGTGCCAGTCCTGCAATGTATTTTACATTGGGAAGACAGAAAGAAAATTCAAACAACGAATTTATGAGCATTGTTACGCCATCAATAATAGGGATTCTAATAATGCCCTAGCCAAGCATATTATACACAATCCTACTCATTCATTCAAGTTTATAATTTTACAACAGAGATGTATTGGCATCAGAGGTGGCCCCTGGCACCTAAAACTTGAGTTGGATGAATTGAGATGGCAGATAGTCACGAATGCCCAAGCGCTTCCAGGCTTAAATGAAGTCCTGTCAATTAAATGTGTGTTAAAATTGCTATCATTAAATAGATAACAAGTTATTAGAAGGAATTTGATACATTTTATCTTAGTTTTGCTAGAGCTGAATGTTAAAGTGTATATAATATGGAATTTTTAAGCATAATGGTTAGTAGTTCCTTTAAGAATTAATTGATTGTTAATTGAACTTCATTTGTTTAGAAGTATATAAATTTGTAAATGATGTAGGGAAACTGTTTTGTCTGATGAAGGCTTGGAATTGACCGAGCCGAAAGCGCTTACAATAAACAGTGATAACATTTATTCTACACTGCTGCCTGCTCTTATCGTTTCTAGTGCCTATTTTTTGTTTTAATATTCTTTACTGAAACTGTCCAGTCTCTTTCCAATCAACTCTCCCCTGATATCTCCTGTCTTTCCTCCTCCTCTAACACTTCCATTCCCACATTTCAACTACAACCTGTTCCCTCTTCACTCATTCGTTTTCTGCTATATAAACTTAAACCATCCTCTCCATCTGCTGACCATCTACCTGCTCTGTATCTAAAAGTTGGTGCTAATGCATTAACCTATCCCATCACCATCCAGATTAATAGAACCATTGAAGAAGGCTACATTCCTTCTCTCTGGAAAATATCTCATATTATTCCCCTTCATAAAGGTGGAAAGTCAACTGAACTCTCTAACTACTGACCCATAGCCTTGCTCTCTCCTCTTGCTAAAATCATGGAAAAATGTGTCCAGAAGCAACTTCTGAAACACCTTTTAACCAACAATCTGCTAGCTAATTGTCAACATGGTTTTAGACCCTACCATAGCACCACCTCTGCCCTCCTCTCCTTCACAGACTGCATCAATAAAAATAGGAACAATAATACCCTTAGCTCTGCTATATTTATTGACCTAACCAAAGCCTTTGATATGGTCAATCATGAAATACTGTTACATTTACTTAAATCATTTGCATTAGACACAAGCTCAATTAAATGGTTCCACTCTTACCTGCACAACAGAAAACAGGCAGTGTGTTGGCAAAACAACTTATCCAACCACCTCCCCATTACTCTTGGAGTCCCCCAAGGCACAATTCTTGGCCCTCTCCTCTTTTCAATTTTCATTAATGATCTTCATACTCATATTTCTCCTGCCACCTGTATACAATATGCAGATGATTCTACTTTAATCTGTTCTGCCTCATCCCCCTCTGTACTGCACTCTCTCACCCAAACGACTTTTGAAACCGTAGAGATTTGGTTCCTCAAACGATGCTTAATTTTGAACCCCCAAAAAAGCAAATTATTACTCTTCTCACCAACCCAAAAATCCTCTCCACTGAATTTCTGTGTCACATCAAATAATGGCATGAACATATCACCCGATCAAACTACCAAACTCCTCGGAGTTGAAATAGACAACAATCTGACCTTTGGCACGCACATCAGCAATACTATAAAATTGGTTAACAGAAAACTAGGCTCCCTCTATAGAATTAAACCATTCCTTACTCCACTTGCCAGAACTTCCATTGCTCAGACCCATCTTATTTCCACTCTCCTGTATGCCTCTCCCATCTACACTTCAGTGTCCAAAGCTAACCTCAGCAAACTGTCTGCTGCTTACAACAATATTGCCAGATTTGCCACTAATTCTAATTTTAGAACTCATCACTGCCAAAACTTAAGGCAACTACGATGGCTTGAACTACAAAACGAAATTCTATTTTACCAGATCTCCTTAGCCCACAAAATCCTTTACTAACCCACAAACACCCCCATTCTCACTTCACTTATCACTCCTTACTGCAATCTTAAAAGCCTTCATTCCTCCGACAAACATCTTATATCGACTAGTAAACCCAATAACTCAGCTGGCAAATCCTTGTTCTCCAACACAGTAGGGAAAACCTGGAACACTCTTCCTCACAATCTCACAGCAATCTCCTCTCTATCCTGCTTCAAATCCCAACTCAAAACACACCTCAAAACCCACTGGCTCTGCCCATGTAGCAACCCTGACTAGTCTACCTTGGATATCTAGGTACTCTCAACTTTCTGCTGTAAATAACTAGTTTCCCATGTGTATCTAGGTACTCAAAATCTTTTTTTTTAGCTTTAAGAAACTCTTAACAAAATACACTATTTTTCAACTTCTGCTTTCTACCTAATATCTAATGATTTTTGATGCATATATTATAACCATGCTTAATTTTTTTTACCTGTTATTACAAATGCTTGCATGTGGAGCTTTTCTCCCTGGGCCTCTGTTGAAAATGGACATATATCCAGTTGGACTAGCCCAGTCAACAAATGTAAAATAAAATAAAATAAATGGGGTTGCCATATTGCAGCTGGTGTGAACTTTTACAAGTCCTATATCCCTACTATATGTACCAACATACATATATACCTGCTCATAAGCTTTGAAGCTTTGGGAGGGCTACCATGACTGCATACCTGATCCTTGGCCACAGATGGCTCATGCCTACTCCATGTCCTCCACTGCCCAGTCTTGCCTTCTAAGTCCTCTGTGTCCTAGCCTTTGCCAGAAGTGCAGTCCTTTCCTCAAAGGATATGCATGCCCATCCCTCTCTTAGTCTGTCAGTCGCCCGAGCTGCTAATCATAATTTGAGTTGCAAACCATGATTACCAGTCAGGGCTTTATCATTTTGTAGCTTATTCTTTCCATGGAGTACTCTTTTTCTTATCTCCAATGCTGTTTTCCAAGTAATCAAACTCAATGCTGTATACTGTCATGGACCAGAAGATTTGCCTTCTGCTGGCTACCTGCATTGCCTCACTGACTGACACCTATCTACAAGGAATGGTGAGAGGAAGCACATGAAGTGCAAGTGTATAAAAGTATTGAATGGAAGTAATGCAAAATGCTTTTTTTAACAATGAGAAATACTTGTATTGTCTGCTGATTGGGGTAGCTAAACCACATAAAAATAATCATCCCATTTGCCTCCCGCCATCTCTCCCAGGCCCTCATAACTGTCACTAAATCAAATTTCCTCCCATTCTAGCATATTGTTCTGCTCTCAGCTCTCATTTAATTGGAACTACCTTGTATAGAAAACCAATGTGGAGGAACCACATGCTACACTATACGAGTATGCACTCAAGACACATTTTTCAGAATATTGTTAAAATCAAGTGACTAGAGTGTCTAAACTCTGTACTGATGATGAAGTATTTCTAAAAGAACAAGATATCCTGTTATAAAATTTTGCATCCAGAGGCTATGATAGAAGGAAACTAGAAATGAGTAGAGATCAAGCAATGGCTGTTCGTCATAACAAGGGACAGCCATACTACTGGAAGAAATCATTTAATAGTGTAAATAAAAAAAGAAATAGTAATGACCTCAGGTGCATGATGACCTACAGCACTGACAGTTCTGAGGTGTGTGAAACCATTAAAAAGTTTTGGCCCATCCTCACTGCTGATAGCAAATTAGGAAAATAGTAGGAGATAAGCCTAGATTTTGTTTCAAAAACAAGAAGAACTTGAAGGGCTTGCTATGTCACAACAGCGGCAAATCTACTAAACAAAACACAGATGGAAAAAAGCTAATGGGTGCTCGAAAGTGTGAAAAGCATGCAGCTTCATTAATTGTACGAATAATTTCACACATCCTGTAACGAACAAATGCTTTAATTCTATGGGCTTGCAAATTGTGATACCAAGAATGTTATTTACATTGCTACCTGCAATTCATGCTGTGCCTACTATTTAAGAAAAACGAATAGAAAATTTAAAGAACGGATGCTTTGTCATCAATTAGATATGAAAAATAAAATAGAAACGAATGCTCTTTCTGTTCATGTGCAAGACAACTCAGGGCATCTGTTCTCTTTTATGGTAATTTCATGCATACACCCTAACTTACGTGAAGGAGATCTGTTTAATAAAACCGAAAAGGAAGAAATTAAGTGGATCATGAATTTTAGAGCCAATCAGCCGCCAGGACTTAATCAAGTAGTTCCTATTAAACCTATGCTAAAGACAGAAACTTGAATAGGAAGTGACATCATGGCCCAATGAAGGTGTGTTTACTAAAGATAATTTTTATTGTCTGGAAGTTCGTGGATTTTATTTAAATAGTATTGTATCAGGTCAGTGTAACAGGATCTGAAGAAGGTTTTTTAACTAAAAGCGCTTATCCCATCTGACCTGCAGTTCATCACCAGTTTGTGTTTTTATGTGTTTTATTAAAGACTGGGGCTTTTAAAGATTTCTCTTGCTTTGGGTGGAAGCTTATTTTGTTTGTATTTAACATGTAGTATGCTGAGATCAATGCCTTCCCCTTATTCTCTCTGTATCTGTCCCTCCTTGTTTATCTCTCAGCTGTCTTATTGAGACCTCAGTCTGCTCCTTGTAAAATCTTGAAATCGTTTGCTAATGTAGTCTTCAGCAGAGTATGGAGTATGCCATCAAACATCTCCTCCAATATCTATATATTAATGTAAGAACTAGAGCTTCCCTGGAATCTGCACCCCTTATCCCAAATCTTGTTTTCCTTCCCCACCACCATATAATATTAGTCTACATGATTTAAAACACCAATTATTAAGGTATATTCATTTTATCTTTCCTCTGTTTTATACATCCCTCCCACCTTCCTGTACAAAATTCTGGATTTTTGTAGCCAGAATGTATAACTCTGGCATTAAAATTTAAATTACCATTACCTTTCCCACTCCCACAGCAAATCTGAATTTTCTTACAGTCTCTCACCCTTTTAAATACCCTTGCACCTAGATTTCTGTCATCTTCAAACAACCTGTCATCAATGAGCATATTTATTCCATCTTTATCCTGATGGATAGATTGTGTGAGAGAAGACGTGAGACAGTCAGGCATGACTGTCGAAGAAGGTAGGAGAGTGGCATTGAACTGAGAGACATGGTGACAGCTGACACAACATCCCGTGCCTATGTAGAAAAAATGGAGAAAAAGGGGGTTGATGATCATAATGATCATTCTGTTAGCCACTGTGTCAGATACTTCACTGAAATCTAAGCCGACCATATTCATACAATCCCATTCATTAGTTTTCACAGTTATCTGTTACTGTTTTACCATCTATGGAAATCTAGTGTTCTGATAGAGTTTTTAATGCAGACCAAAGTGCTATATTACATACAGCCTGTAGTCAAGAAATATTAAGTTAGGTGTTTTCTGACCCTCTCCTTCAAGCTCAGGATCAACAGAACACTCACCTTACTGGTTTTCTCTTTATCATATATTTATAACCTTTAATGCATAAAACTGATCAGTGTATGATGGTACACAATGTACAGTGAGCTCCTGAGACATTGTTTGTTCTTACCAGCCTGACAGACTATCTCTCCTCTACCCCATTGATCCACCCACACCTACATCCTATCTGGTGTTAGTACCCCACATCATGAGGTACGGATCTCCAGTTCCGGGGAGGAATACTTTCCAGTAACTTCATCTTGTGTTGATGCAGCAGACACTAAAACGTGGGTGTTGGTCAGACATGATCTATGGCTGTCCCCGATTTTTTTTTTATATACTTTAACTGTTCCATAAAGAGATGTGCATGCAGAATGTGGAATGTATGTGGTACCATTACTGATGTGACGTCCATGTCAGTATGTTGTCACCACACAGACCAGCTGCACAGGGCTAGGTTTCCACTGACCATGATGTGATGGTCCTGTAGCTAAAACTCTGCTTTGTTTACCTGATGTAGGGCAACCAACTTTTGGTCACTCAGTTCTACCTGTCCTAAGCAGTTTTTTCTGATGCCAAGCCTGCTCTTTAAATCAGGGTCATCTGCATCATAGTCAGGGCTCAGTTGTCTATGTCAACAGATATGGCTTTTTTCCCACTAACTTCCTACCATAACTTGGCAGATTTAGAATGTAGCTTTCTGATTCCCATCACATTCATTAAGGTGACAAGTTACAGACAGATAAATAAAGCTGTTAAACTCTAGTCTGAAAATGAACAGCACAATAATGGGCTCCATTTCCAATACTCTTAACAAGAAAATACAACTACTGAACTTGGGATGACTATTTCCAATGCTCAATTGTTTCTGTGTGTTCTTTGAGAATGTGCCTTCTTCACAAAATTACCCCTTTCATTTCTAGGGCATGTCATTAACATCTAGATGAGTATTTATCCAGACTAATTGTCAACCTCCAGTCTGACATTCGGAGTCTAATGACTTACATCATGCTAACATTTTAAAGTAACCAAATATACTGAAGAAAAATGTTATAGGTTTATAGGTAAATACTAGGCTATCTGCCTTTGTGGGTCATTTTAAGTCTATCCAATTTCCTTTCAAAGGTGAGAATCAAATGCTGTACCATATGCCTGTGAGATAAACACCTTAACCATTATGTCGACCCCCAATCCCTGCCAACTTGTATCCTTTCCATTACCAAATTTGTGATGAGCAAGTTATTTGTCTGGAAGATTTTTTCAGACGTTTGTACATTTTATGAAGTAACAAGAAACTCCACTCCCTACAAGGTTTCCTCACCCTAGACAATGCTGACATCTGTGCAGTCATTGAGACATGGTTTAAAGCTGTGGAGAACACACCAGCCGTGAAAGTCTATAATGTCTTCCACACATGTGGACCAGCTAGACACAGGCAAGGACTAAAGGTAGAGGTGCCTCGACTTACATCAAAATAAATATACCTCAAGGCTTGTCAAACAGGACAATGCACTTCAGCTTCTCCATGTTCAAATCACCATAGCAAAATCTCTTACCACTTCCTTGCAAGCTATAGGTGTCCTATATGATCCAAGAAACCCATACCATGTATTTAAGCTTACTGGAAACACCATTCAACCCAACACAGTATTCAAGGGTGACTTTATTTACCCCACTCTTAACTGTGAATCACATACAACAGCAAATGTGTAGGCACAGAGATTCCTGGATTTTGTAAACACAAACACAAAGCACAAGCTCCCTGGAACAGAATGTCAATATGCCAACGAGTAGTGCAAACATACTGGATGTGGACCTCAGTAATATGGGAGAGTGCTGCACACCTCCTAGTGTAATGCCTTCTCTGGTAAGGTCAGACCATAAAATGGTCTCCTTTGAAGTAAAAATAAAACGCAGAATCCCAGATAACCCTGGAATGTTCAGGAACTATACACTAAGGCTAACTTCCTATTATTAAGTGAAAACCTGGCAAAACTTTAAATCCTCATATACCCTGAGAACACTGTTGTCTATGCATAACTGTTCACAGAAACCCTATACAAGCAGGTTAATAGCTGCAGAGAGGCAGCTGTACCCACCAGGAAGAAGTATGTAATTAACTCAAAAAACAAGCCACCCTGGGGAATAACAACATCAAAAGGCTATATAACAGAAGGAAGACAATCATGGCAAAAATTAGGAGATGCAGCACCCAGCAGAATAAAAGCTCTATTATCAAATTAAACAAACAACTCAAAAGACAAATAAAGTATACCAAAGACAAATGTGATGTAAATTTGGCCTCCCAGCCAAGGACAACCACAAGGCATTCTTTAGCTATGCCTGCAACCACAAAGACAATGCACAGTTTTGTGCAGAGCTCATTGTTAATGGAGTCACGTACACTGAGCCTGAAGATATAGCAAACCTAATGGCAGACAAATTCAGCTCCAACTTTATTCATCCCTCCCCCTCAAGTTCCCCTCAGGAAATATCATCAAATATAACTCCCCTCCTACAATCACTAGGGAATAGATCCTCAATGCTCTCGCAAAGTCCAAGAACACTGCATCAGTGGTCCCAGACAGTATCCCAAGGTACATCCTAAAGAGCATGAATCATGGCCATCTGGAATTGCTATTTAACTGTAGCCTCCAAGCAATTTCATGCCTCATAAACGGGGAGCAGTAACAGTCATCCCTCAGCACAAAAGTGAGCCATCTACAGACCCTGAAAACTACAGACCCATTATTCTCACTAGTCACACATTCAAAGCCACGAAAATAATTCTCATGGAAATGATCAGTAATGGCACAGGAAATCTCCAGACACTAGACCCAACCCAGTTTAGTTTTGTCAATGGTAGGTCATGCCTACTCAAGCTGGTGGACTTCTTTGAAAAGGTCAACAGAGTAATTGATAAGGGGATAACGATTCATACTGCCTACCTTGACCTGGCCAAGGCATTTGACATAATACCCTACTTGGCATTGTTGATAAACTGAACAGTTTAGTAGTGTCTAGTCTAGTAGGAGGTCCTTTTAGCAAGCAAGTTCTATTTTTTATAAGGTTTGTAGATGACCACTTTATATTATGGGATGGTACCCCTGAGACTTTGATGGAGTTTGTTGACTCTTTGAATAGATCTACTCATTTTTTGACATTCACTGTGAAATGGTCTCATACAAATGTTGACTTCCTGGATGTGACCATTTTTATGGATGATAGGAACTTGCTTGGGACTAGACTACATAGAAAAGAATGTAGAGTAAATCATCTGCTCAGCAAAGAAAGTATGCATCCGCAGTATATTTTTAGAAATGTGGTTCAAAATCAGTTATATAGAGCCTCTAGTCTCAATGTGAGTGAACAAGACTTTCAACAACAGCTTGATACTGCTAGCATTGAGTTGGTGCATATAAGGTATGATGTAGATATGATAGGGAAGAATGTAGACAAGGTGGTAAATATGAGAGGTACAAGAGCTAAACCTTATTTCTCTGAATGGATGCAAGATAACAGTAGTTATGAGTTGAGAAGGAGATATAATAGCAACTTAAGAGTGTCATTTTGCTATTCAAGGAATATTAGCCAGTATACTAGTATTATTAAGAAGAACTGGGACATTCTAATGACTAGTGAGCAAGTTAGTACATTTTTGGATTCAACACCTCAGTTTATTTTTAGAAATAAAAAGTCTTTGAAGAGACACCTTTGCGGCCCAAGGGATACTACCATGCCAGTCACACAAGGAATAACTACTCCCTGTAGGAAGTGTTCTTTTTGCCCTTAGATTAATGATAGTTCCACCTTCTTGCACCCAGATACAGGAGAACGATTTAATTTTAAGATTAAGGCTACTTGTACCAGTATGCATGTGATATATTTAGCTGTATGCAGGGTATGTAGTAAATTCTATGTTGGGAAGACAGACAGAATGTTAAAACATGTATATCATATAGGCAAGAAAAGCATGTTTAATGCTTTAGCAAAACATGTTGCCAACACTGATAATACACATAGCTTTGGTTTTTCAGTTGTAGGAATGAATTATGGTAGTAAGCGAGGTGGGGATATGAGATTAAGAACTGAAGAAATGGAAGCCCAGTGGATCATTAGGTTGAGAACGAATGCAGGGCATGGTTTGAATGATTGTATATCATTAAGACCTGTTCTGAAGGCCAGACCACTATGAAGGAAATGAGTCTTTGGTTATCTATCATATGCTACGTTCGTGATCAAATACATCAGTATGATGTGTTTGTGTATTGTTATATATATTTTTTTATTAATATATATATATATATATATATATATATTTATTTATTGTTATTATTAGTATTTTTATTTTATATTTCTGTGATCAAATATATTTGTATTTGTCCTTAGAATTATGTATGTTTATATATATATTTCTATAGATCTAACTTCATATATATATTTTAAATGTTTTTGGAATGGGTTTTAGGGAGTGTACCTTTAAGCTGAAAGGATCCACGGTGGTGGTGCTGCGGTAGCGTTGTCGCCTCACAGTAAGACGCTGTCCGGTTCGATTCACAGCTAGAGCGTCTTCTGTGTGGAGACATGCATGAATGGGCGTACCTTCGTTGAAGGTTGTGCATCAGGGCTGGTAACTCGGCACGTAAAAATTAACTACCAATCATTAGTGGACCAGTGTTTTGCTGTGCCGACCCCTAACCGGGAAAAGCCAAAAGACACAAACAAACCTTTAAGCTGAAAATTTTTTGTGTCATGTGATCTTAGGTCAATAGTTAAATATGGCATCTTAGCTACTTTGTTTTTATGTCACACCTGAAGATGCATTTGGTGAAAGCGCTTGTGTGTTTTATTAAAAGACTGTTCGTGAACCTGGAGCCTTGTCTGCATTGTTTTTTGTCATAGGATTCCTGGTTTTCTGCAATGAAGGTGCATGGGGAGTAGTGGTTGTTGTTTTTTCAAAAATAAGGAAATGCAGCACCGAGCAGAATAAAAGCTCTATTATCAAACTAAACAAACAACTCAGAAGACAAATAAAGTATACCGAAGACAAATGTGATGTAAATTTGGCCTCCCAGCCAAGGACAACCACAAGGCATTCTTTAGTTATGTCTGCAACCACAAAGACAATGGACAATTTTGTGCAGAGCTCATTGTTAATGGAGTCACCTACACTGAGCCTGAAGATATAGAAAACCTACTGGCAGACAAATTTAGCTCCAACTTTATCCTTCTCTCCCCCTCAAGTTCCCCTCAGGAAATATCATCAAATATAACTCCCCTCCTACAATCACTAGGGAATAGATCCTCAATGCTCTCGCAAAGTCCAAGAACACTGCATCAGTGGTCCCAGACAGCATCCCAAGGTGCATCCTAAAGAGCATGAAACATGGCCATCTGGAATTGCTATTTAACTGTAGCCTCCAAGCAATTTCATGCCTCATAAACGGGGAGCAGTAACAGTCATCCCTCAGCACAAAAGTGAGCCATCTACAGACCCTGAAAACTACAGACCCATTATTCTCACTAGTCACACATTCAAAGCCACGAAAATAATTCTCATGGAAATGATCAATAATGGCACAGGAAATCTCCAGACACTAGACCCAACCCAATTTAGTTTTGTCAATGGTAGGTCATGCCTACTCAAGCTGGTGGACTTCTTTGAAAAGGTCAACAGAGCAATTGATGAGGGGATAAAGATTCATACTGCCTACCTTGACCTGGCCAAGGCATTTGACATAATACCCTACTTGGCATTGTTGATAAACTGAACAGTTTAGTTATAAACCCTTATGTGGCTAGAGAACCTCACAGAAAGTATCCAAGATATTTGAACTGGGGAGTCCACCTCTACAAAGAGGCCAGTCACAAGCAGAGTCCCTTTTTGACATTTAATTCCCTGAAGACATGACCACTGCCGAGGGCCTCTGGCTGACCAAATTTGAAGACAATTGAAAATTAGTAGCAGTCATAGAATTCCCTACTGACACAAATGTTCACTAGGATGGGCTAACACAGATAACTTGTGTCATGGACTAAACCTAAATGCCAAGAAATACATAATAGTTTCCTTCAAAGAATCATCCACCCCTGGTAACTAACATATTGACAATACACCACTTACAGCTGACCCAATAGTCAGGGACTTAGGGACACACATAGACAGTAATCTAGCCTTTGACCATCACGTGTCTCCAGTAGTTAGGAAGTCATTCTATGTTGCACAACTTATAAACAAATGTATGGCATCTAAGTCTAAGGAAGTCATCATTATACTGTATTCTGCATTAGTCGGGCCTATCATTGAGTACAATGCCCCCTTTGGTATGTACCTAACCAGGAATATCCAACAACTGGAACATTCACAGAGATTCCTCACTAAAAGAATACATGGCTTAAGTAAAATGTCTGTACAAACACACTTTAACTTGCAAGCAACCCAAATTCAGGTTTTGAGTGTTGGAAAAAGTATGCCTTCCAGAAAGGGGTGGGGACTGGTAGACTTCTCTTGAGTATAAAGAATTGATATGGCAGCTAAATTTAGATGCTGGTACTCCACCAGGTTTAAATAAATACATTTTGCTAGTTCCTGCTCTCAAAATGAGGACTTTGTTACTGTGACATGGTTAATTCAATGCAATTTTATTTTATTTTATTTCTATGTACACAGTTTTTCATCTGTAAATATTTCAGAAAGCGGTGTGTGTATTTTACACTTGGTGCAGTTTTTTAGACTATGCCCTTAAATGTGAGTGAAGTGATTATTGAATGACTTTGTCAATTAAACTATTAGAGACTATAAAAGTGTATATTCTGAAGACGTTCCCTTGTGAGGAATGAAAGCGCTTAATCTGTGCTTTGAAACCTGTGATTATGGTGTTTGTGCTGGAATAAACTACTCCGTTTTTATCCAGAAGACTTCAGTGTGTTAACTGAACTGTCTGGTGAACTGTCTGCCTTTATTGGACCCAGTGATTGTCACTGAGTAGGTTGCTGTGTTTCCTAATTAAAATGTCCTATGCAGACCTCCTTAAGGCTCTAGCCTTGTATTCTGTCTCATTGGGTGGAGATCTATGCCTGGCATACAAGGCATTATCAGACCCCACTCTGATGGATGTCCTGCATATCCGCAAAACAAACAGCACAAGAATTATCTGTTTTAAATACTTAAACCTTGCCTGTGATATAAATAGGACCTGTTGGAGAGACAGGTATGTATCCCAGAGACTACTGCTTCTCTGGAACAGGCTCCCCATCCATGTGAAGCAGAGTTACTCCCTAACTCAATTCAATTGTAACATGGACAGTTGGATGGGGAACAGGAACTTTGTCCCTGGTTTAGCACCTATGTCTCTAATGGATACAGGCAGCCTGTAATTGGTTCATCTCCCAAGCCCCTGCTTATACTTATCAAGGATATAACAATTTTTTTTTAAACAAGAAACATCTCTATTAAATTATTTCTTACGACACATAGGCAATTATGCATTTATATAAATGAAAACAAAGCATACTGACATAATTTTAGTTGCAAACATTATACATCACTTCTAACCTAGCCAGTCACTGTCAGTCAAACATTACATTGCTCATTCAAATCCTGCCTTTTTAAAACCTCATTCCTCGTCTACATGTATTATTCCCACAATTTTCATTTTTTCTATGAAATGTGCTCCTACCCTTTCCAAAAGGTCTCAGTTCCAGTTGTTTTATCTCTGTTACTATATTCACTGCTTTTAGTGCATTTGGTTTAGACTTTGATTTCCATTTTCTAGTAATTGTTTTTTGGCAGCCACCATAATTGGACTCATCAAGGCCTTACTATCTAGGCAATTCGGATTCTGTATCATAGCTCAAACAATAATTTCCTTAGTCATACCAATTTGCTCACCCAGTATTTCTGATAGAGTAGTCTGTAGGGAATTTTTAAAGTTTGCCAAATCATTATACTCCCAGAGAAATATGTTCCCAATTATCTGTTTCTTCCCCATCATACCTCCAACATTTGCTATCTTTCTGAGGAAAAATTCTTTGGAGTCTACCTGGGGTATAAAAATAGCTATGTAAACACTTGCAAGCAAAGATCCTAAATCTTCTAGACTTAGTTACATATTTGGGAGACATAGATATATCCCCCTGCCCAGGTTTCATATCAAAATTTACCATTGTTCAGATGGTCATAGGTAAAGATGCAAAATTTGAAAATCCCGACTTGAAATCACATCTCTTCCAGAATGTCGAGAAGCAGCTTGCATTCATCGTTGTGAGCGTCTCTGTTTTCAATGGATTGCACTACAGTAGGGGTGAGGAAAATTACCCTTTCTTCACTGTAGTGCAATCCTGGAGTTGGAATATATAATTAGCAAGTGGTGTGGGGGTGCAAAATGTATGTAGGACATTGCTGGACATCAAGGTAAGTTGGCCAATGTCGATAATGTTGAAGTCAACATTATTGATATTACCGCAATTGATGGTGTGAGGACTCACCAGATGTCATTTTCGCTCATTTGGATCAGGTAAGTAATAACTCAACAAGGAGATTTGCAGAATTTTGATAGCAAACTATCCCCCCATTGTTTCCTTGTGAATTGCTTATCCACAGTCTCTCTTCATAATCATTTCTAACCTCCTCTGATTGATTCTTATAGTTATCATGTAATATTTTATATGATCTACTAATTATTCCTTTTTTAACAGCAGCTTCAGTTCTAGATTCTACTAAAAAGTCTAACAGTGCTGGTCCTTCACTTAGGATCCCCCTATTTCTTTCTATTTGCCTATACTGTGATATCAGTCCTTGATAAGGAAAGCAATTTCAAGCCTGCAGTCCAAATAAATTCTTAGCCTCTTCCCATTCAATTACCTTTCCCACTCTAATTATTTGCTCCCAAAACCTTGATTCTTTTGCCAGTTTTCTCCAATAAATTCCATACCTTTCTTGCCAATTGTGTGTATCTTGGCAGAATCTCCTTTCTTCATTCCTATGTTGGCTTAGTTATTAGAATACTTTCTGCTACTTTATGAATATAATGCTCTGTATAGTTATTGTTATTCTCCTTAAGGATCTCCATCTAAAATCCCAGTCTCTCCTTGCTTGTTGAACTTTTGCCCTGTTTTGTCATCATCCTTTTCCACTTTGAATTATAGGTTTCTACTTCTGCTATGTATACAAGCCTTAACTATGCAGCTCTGAAATACCCCTTCAAATCGGATAATTCCAGACTGTCTTGTTCTGTTGGAAGACTCTGTCCAACTTGACTCTTGCTGTCTTCCCCTCCTAGATAAAATCCTTCAGCTCTTTATTAATCGCTATCTATGACTAAGGATAGTAGAACTTGGGATGTATAGCTAGGCTTATAAAGGCCCTTGTGGTTGTTAGCCTAGTACACACATATTAACCTATTGCTAATACAATTATAGAACTGTATATATAATTAACTGCATCTTATAGGTAATAACATGCTCTGTGATTAACTTTGGCCAAATTTTATAAACTTGATTGTAAAATTATAAAACTGTATACATTTTAACTACATATATTAAACTGTATATATATATATTAACTATGTCTTATACTGAGTAAAAATTGTTCTGTGATTAACTATGGACTATTTTTCATGCACAGCCTGTGTTTTTTACCCAAGAGTGTAAAGTTCAAGTAAATGTTTCACTCCAAGTGTAGAATAATTGCTATTATACAGCAGAGTTATCTGAAAATGCTGTTTAAATGACTTCATTGTAATGAGTAAATTTAGTTCTGAGAAGAGTACTTCTGTATTGTGCCAGTTTCCAGTGCAGGTAGCTGGTAGTGATCCCGCATCCATAACTGTGTACATGTACCTGCATATTTGATATGAATGTTCATTTTCTGTCTAAATATGGTACTGGAATGTGCATCCTGATAGCTGTGTGCTTTGGTAGTAAACATGGCTGTACTGGAGCTAAGCATTTGTGCAGGCCAGCTATTGAATTCTCATCTTCACATTGTAGAGGACAGGATTTGCTTCTGCGAGAAGTGGTAAATCAGAGTGCCATGTTAATTTGTCTTGATGCCTCTAATTTCAGGAAGTTTAACATTCTTCAATACTTTGCCTTGATTCATTTGGTCATTTTAATCATCATGGCTAGTGCTTTTTTTCTGTTGCATAATTTCTTAAATGGTGAGGCCTGTCTCCTTTTGGAGGCTTGAGCCTGATTCAGTGGAGAAGGAATAAAGTTTGAAACTGCTTGGACTTAAAACATACATTATTGGTTATTCCTTTTTTAAGCAGAATCAGACTAAATACAGAATAACAGTCAAATATGTATATTCTATTACAAATGAATAATAAAACAATACTATATTAAGCTAAATATTAGTTATTTCAGATGTGTGTGTGTGTGTGTGTGTGTGTGTGTGTGTGTGTGTGTGTGTGTGTGTGTGTGTGTGTGTGTGTGTGTGTATATATATATATATATATATATATATATATATATATATACACATGTTACAGTGCAGTATATACTTATTCTGTATGAACAGGCCCAGAGTACATTTCTGATATTTAAGGGAAAATCAAGGCCTTTTCTTTGGTTTGAGATAATGCTAAATCTGTAGTGGCAAAGACGCCTGCCCTCTAGTTAAGGCACTGTATTTAGTATTCCAAATCCCGGCAATGTAGGTAATAATTTAATTTCTCTGTCACCAATGTCCAAATCTACACCAAAGTACTATACGAGCATTTATATAGATGCATGGAATCAGGAATACCTCACAGGACAAACTCATCCTCTGCAAGGAAGAGTAAACCTGTCTGGTGGACATCTGCAATAAATAAACTATGCAACAAAAGGAAAAAAAATTGCTGTCCAGTACCAAGAAGGAGCAGGTGCCCAACTGGAAGCAGTCTCTGCTTAGCCTGAAAAAGTAAATAAGAGCACTTTTGAAATCCTGTAAAGCCAACTTTGCGTCCAAATTGGCCACATCTACTGCAGCCAATCATAAGGCCTTCTTCACATATGTCTGCAGTCTCAAAGGAAGTGCCCACATCTGTTCAGAACTGGTGGTCAAGGACACCACATACACAAATGCTGTAGCTATAACCAACATACTGGCTGACAGATTCAACAAAAACTTCACCCCTCTGTCCTCCCCATCAGTAAATCAGGGCATCCCTAGTACCTGCCCCCCCTCCCCTTATCTCTAGGGAACAGGTCATCACTGCCCTCTCAAAGGCAAAAAAAATACAACCTCCATGGGACCCGATAACATCCCAGGCTGCATCCTACATGAACTCAGGCATGAATGTGCAGCACCATTAGGCACCCTATTCAACCAAAGGCTGAGTACTAGCTTTGTCCCAGCCAAGTGGAGGACAGCCACTGTCATCCCTTTACACAAAAGTGGAGTGTCCACCGATCCAGGAAATTTTAGACCCATCAGCCTAACTAGACTGATCTGCAAGGCCATGGAATGGATTATCATAGACCTCATTAACAGGGAAATTGGCAACCTCCAAACACTCAACCCCACACAGTTTGGCTTTGTCAAGGGAAGGTCATGTCTGTTAAATTTGGTCGACTTCTTTGAGCCAGTCACCAAAGCCATAGACAAGGGGAAGATGGTGCACACTGCCTACCTTGACCTGGCCAAAGCCTTTGACACTATTTCCCACTCAGGCATAATAGATAAACTCTCTCAACTAGGCATCAACCCATATGTTACCAGATGGGTAGCAAACTGGCTCACTGAGACAACCCACCTAATCAAAATAAGGGAAGCCACTTCAAGCAGTAGACCCATAATGAGAGGCGTATCCCAGGGATCGGTCTTGGGGCCTCTTTTACTGGGGATATATTTCTTTGAGGTGCAGGCCAAAACCAGTGGGCTATGGCTGACCAAGTCTGCAGATGACTGCAAGCTGGGCCCAGTCATCAATTCCCCAAGTGATGTGGACTTCTTCCAAGAGGGTCTCACCCAAACAAATGACTGGTGCCAGAAACATGGCCTCAAGCTGAATACCAAAAAATGCATCATCATCATCATCCTCTTTGGACAAAAAAACAAAAGAAAGAATATAAGGTGAAGGACCAGATGAGAAGGCAAGAAATGTGGAAAAAACATAAGTATAGTTGCAAGTGTAGAAAACTTCTGGAAGAGCCTCATGTTGATCAAGAATGAATGCAGGAATGGTTAAGGAGAGGTGAATTCACATCAAGAAATGAAAGGTTAATATTGGCAGCCTAAGATAGTGGACTACGTACACGGTGGTTTACAAAGTCCATTGAACATGTGGCAGACATATGTAGGTTTTGTAAAACAGAATTGGAAACAGTCACGCACCTTGTTGTTGGTTAGACACACTAATGGCAGAGGGACTGTATACTGAAAGGCATAATAATGTGGTGAGATTGTTACACTGGAGATTGTGCAAACATTATGGTATCGAAGTGGCTGAAAAACATTGGAAACATGAGCCACAAAGAATCATAGAAAATGATGAAGTTTATATCACATGGGATCACCCAATACCAACAGTTCAAAAGATAGATGCTAGAAAACTGAATATAGTGGTCCAAGAAAAGAAGACAAAAGTAGCATTGATCACTGAAATCACTACACCTAGTGACTACAGTGTCTTGCATACAGAGAGACACAAAGTCATAAAATACCTTGATCTGCAGGCAGAAACGAGAGCCACGTGGAAGAAAGATACCCAGACAGTTCCAATAGTAGTAGGAGCAACTGGTCTTATAAAAAAGAATTTACAGTCATGTTTAGATATGTTACCAATTCATATAACACCGTATGAATTGCAGAAATAGTCATTACTGATCACATTGCGGGTGCTGCGAAGAGCACTTTTGGCTAACATCAAAGAGTGAAACAATACTAATTTCATGAACTTTAATCGTACTTTGACTTAGGAATGAGGTCCATTCCCATCATGGTATTAGAAACCCAAAAGACTTGGAGAAATTTAAAAAAAAAGTGAGTGATGTCCCCACATATTATCATATTAATAACAACATCCTAAGCATGCAATCTGTTGTGAGGAATTTGGACACCCAGTTGATAGCAACCTGACTTTTGATCACCATGTTGCTTCCGTTGTAAGAAAAGCTTTCTACATGGCCCACCTCATAAGTAAGGGTATCTCATCCAGGGAAAAGGAGGTCATAACATCCCTGTATTCTTTTATAAGGCCAGTCATTGAGAACAACACCCCCTTTGACATGTACATTGCAAATCACATGCAGCAGCTGGAGAGACCGCAGAGGTTCCTCACCAGGAGAATCCAGGGCCTCAAACATCTACCCTACACAGATAGCCTAAAAGCCCTGTCCTTTAACTCAATTTCATACAGACTCCTCAGGGGTGACCTCTGTCTGGCATACAAAGCAATCTCAGACCCCACCTTAATGGGACTGCTGCATATCCACAAGTCAAGCTCCACTCGAGTAACCCACAGGTGCCACCTCAACCTGGTCTGTGACATCAATAGGACTTGTTGGCGGGACAGATTTGTGTCACAGAGAGACTCCCCCATCTGTGGAATAGACTACCTCTCCACGTCAAGCAGAGTACCTCTTTACCTCTTTTTAAGTGCAATCTGGATAACTGTACAGGAAATAGATAATACATCCCTGGGATGCCACCCGTGTCTCTGCTGGACAGGTGCTTTGGGTGCTGACTTGTCTAAAGGGGCTAAACTCTTGGCTAGGCTTATAAAGGCAACAGGGCCAATAGCCTAGTAACTTTCTATGATCCTATGATCCTAAGAATGTGTATGCAGAACAATTTGTATTTGTAACATATTTTTCTGGTTAAGTCAGAGCAATGAGTATTTTGGTAAAATATGTACATTTGGTATAAATGCTGCATGTGGTCTCTTATGACTGCAGATATTCTGCTCTAAGTTCCTGAAAACATGTAGCAATACAGACGGAAACTGGACATGACTGAGGATTTCACCATAGATAAAGTAGGTGGTGCAAAATAAGGGGTCAAATAAATGCATAGAACTGAAACTGTATTTGTTTTGTAGAAGGAAATAAATTATTCAAATGATAGAGCTATGGGTGTATTTAATGCTTCTATATATGGATGTATCTGTACACATATTGACAGATTAAGTCAGATTTACTAAATTGTTTATTAGCTGAATACAAATATGATGTATTAACTTCTTGTTTGCTTGTAGTTAGTTTGATAAGTTATCTTCAGTTTAAACATTAATCCCCTGGAGACTTATTATAAAATGTGAAACTCTTTGGGATTTTAAGACGTGTGGTCTTATTGTCCCTTGTGAATATTTTTGTTTGTTTATTTGTCATATTATTTCCTGTCAGCAATATGATATTAAAGAAAGCTTGGTGGTGCGGAGTGGTATTTTTTCAGATAGATTTGCAGTTGAATTTAGTGTAGTATTTTCTCAGCAGTCTGGTTATTTTGTGCTATGACTACTGTGATGCATGTAGAGAAAATACTTTTATTAACACTTTTTGGTGGGACAACCATCAACATTTTTCGATATTGAAAGAATATTGGAAATGTAACAGCGATATTACATTTGTGTTGGTGAAAGAATGGAGTCCAGGTATGCCTGGCCCTTGTAGGTAGCTAATAAAAAGTACAGACATAGACCCATGGAGATGGTCTGTATACACGTTATAGTTCTGACAGCTAAAGTATTTTATTCTCTTTGTAAATAATTCAAGCAAATTAGCAAATGTATTCTGGCATAGTGCTACATTGCCATCTTAAGATACTATCAACTGGACCTCCCACAGTCCTAATAGTACTTAGATTCCTTGTACACAGTGAATTCCGGTTAGCAATAATTATCAAATGGAATACCATAGCGTGATCAAGCTCTTATGTTATCAATGTCATGATTTCTTAGGAACTATGAAGTACAGTTGCAGAAACCTGTGGATAAATTTACAGCAGAAGGAGAATACATTTGCTTTGTTTAGAGCTATGCTACATTTTATTCTGCAAGGGTGGCTTGCAGACATGATTGTGACTTTCCTGTATCCAGGTGGGTTATTACCTTATGCTCCAATTTCCTCCTGTGTCACAAAGACATGCTGTAGAGGAATTTCTGAACACTGATTATGCTTGGCATATGTTCCAGATGTGTGTGTGTGTGTGTGTGTGTGTGTATGTGCGTGTGTGCGTGTGTGCGCGTGTGCGCGCGTGTGTGTGTGTGTCTGTGTTGGAGTGTAAGACTGAAAAGGTAGTAGACACTTGTAAAGTGCATTTGTTTTATGTTACAAAGGAAATGAAATACACACGCACTTATTTTCTTATGCTTAACTTAGTGAAGTTTGTTCTCCAATTGATTGTTGCAGGTATTTGATGAAAGCTTCCCAGGAAAGGCAAATAATGTAATTTAGAAGACAAGGTGAGTAAACCTTATATCTGAGATCATAGCAGAAGAAAAATGATTAAATGCATTGTGCTCTTGATGCTTGTGGACTTTGTAGTGAACAGGAAGTAAGTGGTTGTTTGGTATTAGTGTGCCGGCCAGAACTATGTGATATGTCAGTATGATGAACGCAGAGCTCAAAGAGGAATTTGTTTGTACCTTACTATATATGAGTTTGGACTAATTGCATAGCTTTATTTGCTTTTATAAAATGCATAATTTTTATTTATCTATTTATTTGACTGCTGTAAAGATCAGTATAACAAGAATGAACAGGTAGTTTGTTGGCCTGAATTTCTGACAAGAAGATAATGGTCCTGTCTTCTTTACATACTACTTTTCTGTATGCTGATACTCAACTGTGACTGGGTCTTGACACTATGATAAATTTAATTTTTAAAATGGGCACAGGACAGAAGAAGATTTGTGTTGGCTTGACCTATGACTTCATTTTCTGCTAAGGTAAGTTATTCTGGCTGGTTTCATGGACTAGAGGAACAGAATCCTGACTATGACTCAGGCTTGGGGTTGATTACTGAATTTGATTCCTGACAAATCTGTTGATGCAATAGGACAGAACAGACTTTTTGTCCTGTATCCTGGGGGTTAAGGTGATCTGGGTTGTGGTTTACAGCCAAGAACTAGCAGCTGGTCCAGAGTCATGTGCACATATTATATGCATTTAGAACTGTGGTGGGACAGTGGGTAAGGAGAAATGTGAGGAGTGCGCAGTGATTTGTCTGACTGACAACACCTTTTTATTACTCCTGTGATCATTGGGTTTTCACTTTTCTCCACTGTTCTGTGACTATGGAATTTACCCTTCTAAAAAAAAAAAAAAAAAAAAAAAATTATTCATTTGTGTGTTGAAAGAGGCCTTCAGAGATTTTTTTTTTGGTCAAATGTCTTTTGATGAACCATCATGGATCCAAGTAACATATAACAAAAAAGCCCTGTATAGCAGTTAGGATTATATTATAGTGAGTGGGAGACAGTGATCTACTCTCCATGACTGCTTACATTTAAGGATTTCCCTCCTTGGGACCTCAATTCAACGGGGTAAACAGCTTGTGCTGTGTTGCATATATATAAAAACAAACAACACTCTATATTGTTTCAAATTGTGTCATCACAGCAACCTAACGTATTGGGAATATCTGCTTGCGAGTATCCAGGCATCATGAAATAAAGTAAATTCACTTCATATAAATGAAAGTGCTGAGCACTACAAGCCACAATGTAGTCAGTCAAGATGATTTGCAGAGTCAATGAGATCATGATTCACCATTTACACATGAATAAGGGCAGTAAGTCATAGACTCAATCAGTTATGCCGAAGAAGCAGGATGTAGTGTTTAGTGATGCAGGATTACAGAGTTCAAACACTTGAGTACTAATGTTTCATTTTATATTTTAAATAATATGCTGACTTAGATACTGTCCTGGATGTTAACCTGGGCAGTACAATATTAAAGTAATGACAGAAGTGGCACCAGTTACCCAAGTATCATAAAAAGTGACATTGAGGCAAAGACACAGTCAATGTCTACTGTGGATTAAAAGTAAATCTGTCAAAAGTTGAATATGCGTTGACACACAAGACTTGAATAAGCTTCATCTGATGGAGCATTATCACATGAAAAAGTAGAAGTGGACCTTACTGTTGAACAGAGCGTGTGTATGTACCTTTAAGAAGCATTTCCAGATGTAGGCACATGCATATAAATAGTGAGCATATGCAGGCAGCAGTGCCATTTTGAGAGAACAGCCAGAGTGTTAACATGTATGAATCTGATAGTCAGTCTGTTTATAAGTTTATTTAAGTTTAAGTTACAAAGCCTCATTCTTGATGTGTTTGTGTATAATAAAGCTGCTTGAACTGAACTCATAAATGTTCGCCTGTTTTATTCTGACTAGATGAATGACATGGTGTCAGAACCAGGATTAAGAGAGCAACTTCTTCAAGCCATGAAGTGCAGAGGTGAAGGTGAAGGCAGATTAAACTGATTGAGTGAAATGGTACTCAGACAAACAAGCAAAAAAGAGACAGAAATAAACTTAAGATAACAAAAAGCTGCACAAATGATTTATTTGGCAAAGAAAATGAAATAGAGCATTTGTAAGGCACAAAACACACTATTAATCAAACTAGTAGCACAAAACATATTATTAATCAAATGAAAGGCACAAAATGCATTATTAATTAAACAAAATGTTCAAAACTATGATATTTGATAAAACTAGCAGAGATATTCATATGGGGCTCAAAATTACCTTTGGTTTGCATAACGAGCATGTTTGAAGTAAAATGGGTACAACAAAAGTTTAATGAGCATGGTAAGAGATTAAAAGGGCATAACGAGTACAATAAAAAGGAAATTAAGCTTAAAGAGCAAGACAACTGTACATATTTTAGTAAAAGATTGTGTTTGGGCACAAACTGCTATTTCGTATTGACCAAAGCCATTCAAAGCATAACTAGAGTTGTTCAAAGTATATCAGAGTGTGCAAAGTGTTTGCAGAGTGTGTGCTTTATTACACTGCAATTATTTCAGAGAGGTTGCTTTGTGCAAAGTACAGTTATATTGCAAAGTGCAGTCAAAGTACAGCCATTTCAAAAAGTTTCTTGTGCTGTGTGCATTTATTCGCAGAGTGCCACCATTTCAAAGTGTTTCTTACACTGTACAAAGTTATTTCACAAAGTATAGTCATTTTGAAAGGTTCTTGTGCTGTGGAGAGTTTATTTGCAAAGTGCATTCATTTCGAAGTGTTTCTTACGCTGAGCTTCTTCTGCTGTGTACAGTTTATTTGCAAAGTACAATCATTTCAAAATATTTCTTACACTGATAAGGAGTGGTTTCACAAAGTACAGTGATTTCAAAGTGTTCTTGTGCTATGGAGACTTATTTGGCAAAGTGTAGTTATTTCAAAGAATTTGTTGTGTTGTTGGGCATAATTGCAAGTACTGGCATAAAGTTCTGGCATATATATATATATATATATATATATATATATATAGATATATATAGATATATATATATGTGTGTGTGTGTGTATATGTTCGTACATAATTTCAAGCGCCATCACCACTGTGTGTTGATGTGGGCAAGGCATTTCGCAGACCTTGTCTTTGATTATAATATAGCAGAGAATTGGAGAGTATTTGAGCAGGAATACAACATTTTCATACAAGCAGCTTTTTTTTATAAAGACGCATGTACAAGGGCATCCATTTTATTTAACTTAGCTAGGTCAGAAGCCATTGAAAGAGAGCGTTCATTTGTGTATGCATCAGCAGTATATGCAGGAGAGGGGGAACCGCCATATTGTGATACCGGCTGAATCAAGGGAGGACCCTGAGTGCTTGAAGCATAAATTTAGAGAAATGTACAAACCCCCATTCACATGTTACATTAGAGAGGCACTTATTTTATACAAGAGACCAAAAGCCAGGTGAAACTTTTACAGTTTATATCACTGATTTGAGAAATAAGGCCAAAACATACAGATTTGGAGACTTGAAAGATGAGTTCATAAATGACAGGCTTGTGTGTGGGTTTAATAGTGCTGCAGTGAGAAAGATTATGCTTCATGACAGTGATTTTATTTATTTATTTATTTAAGTTTGATGACCGGGGAAGTCCACTGGGCCAAGAAGAGCCCGTTTTCAGTGGAGGCCCGGGGAGAAAAGCTCCACAATAATTGCAAGTTACATTTCACATGTTGGAAAAGGACATAGTTCATACAGCTAATTAAACATTTACAGATAAGCTCCATGATATTTGCAATTGGCTTGTCACAATGTTACAAGAATGAAAAGACATAATTCAATACAGAAATTTCAACATTTACATAAAGTGAATATTTTTGTTATAAACTCAGTTGTAGGTTTAACATTTCAAAATATATAGCTACTAGCCATTAGTAGGTTAGGAAAATATTATGCATGTAGAGGTTAATAGTATATTTGAGATTGGAGAGTATAGTACAATAGATATTAGAGAGAAAATTAATTTTTAGTAGGGGAGGGATTGTTTTGGGTGGGATGAAGTAATAGTAGAAGTAGTTGGATGAGTCAGTGCAAGGTGGAATAAGAAATCTGTAAGAAGGCTCCTATATTACTTACCGCAAGGACCAGGCTCATTCAAACAAAGGTACAACTAATAGGTCTACTAGGATTTTCAGTAAATGTAATTATTGTCAATACATAGAACTGGATTCTTTTTACATCTAGATACTGGCCACAAATATGTATTTAATGTTGATGCCGATTGTAATAGTAAACACGTGGTTTATCTGGCCACTTGTGAGCAATGTCATTCATTTTATGTCAGAAAAAACAACTGTATGTTAAAGGACTGCATGAGGGAACATTTCTATGGACTGGTTCTGTGAACAACGCACTTTCTAAACATGTTTTAAGTTGCTGTGTTACTCATCCATTTAAATTATTTGTTATTGATCAGGTAACTCCTAGTGCACAATGTGGTGATATTAGGAACACTACAGAAAATAGAGAAATTAGATGGATAATTAGGCTACAGGTGGATCAGGGTAATGGCTTGAATGAAAAAGCCTCTTTTAGACCCGTGTTAAAGAAATGCGATATTAGGAATTAATCATATAGCCATTCTATATATGATGAGGAGGTATTTATTAATTTATTACTATAAGATTTTTATGAATGTATCTGTTGATTATACACACGATTAGATATGTCACATTTTTTTTTACCTTATATAGGAATTCGCTAAAAGACTTTTTAGGAAATGATGTAGGCTTGCATAATTTATTAAAGAAGCCTTACTAATGTATGATTGGCTAGAACTGGTAGAGCTGCTGTTTTAATAGGCTGTTTGAACTAGACTTTAATGGTTTGAAAAAGACTAAGCAAAGAACTGTTATGTATCCATATAATAATGAGTAAAATCACACTCAGCTGTATCATCCACTTTGCTAAACCATGGCAAAGAGTTGTACTAGCTTACAGCTGAAGTTCAATGGCTGACTGATTTATACTTATAAAATAGGTATTCAATCTAAACAAACCGCTGTAATATAACTATGTGACAACTGTGTCAAACACCTTTTATAAACCACATCTAGTAAAGAGTTATACTGACTCCTTGCTACAGTTCATGAGACACAAATGTGTGAATTTGTAAGTGATTACTGCTTACAGGGACTGATTGGCACATCTTCTGTAGTGCAACTGCACCTCTTAACAGCTTGCCCCCAAGGCAGGTCTCTTTTCCTCTACATTTCCTATGGCTTTGTTTGAGTACTACTACTACTCAAAGTATTCTAAGGCCATCAAATTGAAAGACAAAGCTTTACAGTCCACTGTTGCACTAATGACATCCATTTTTTCTTACAATGCCATCCCTGAAATTCTCATCTGTCATAATGGTCCACATTTTGCTAAACAAGGATTTCATACATTTTCACAAAATTGGGAATTTCAGCACAAGTTTTCACCAAATAGTTTACTTTCTAATGGACAGATAGAGAAAGTTTTCCAAGCTGAGAAGATGAGACTGTTACATAGCTCTTATTAAGTATAAAAGCACTCCCTTATGACCCACAGGACTTCAAGAGTCACTGTTGTAGATGAGAATGAAGACAAAGTTGTCTATCTCATCTATTCCACTACAACCATAGAATATGCCAAACATGCAATCATTATGGCAGAGGCATAGCTAGGGTGGAGTGAAAGGGCAGCTACCCTGGGCACAACGTTTTGGGGCCATGATAAGTGTTTAATGCATTCCCAGCTCTCCAGTAAAGAATGCCGGTATTGTACTTGTAGTCAAAACGGAAGCTCTTTAGCACTTTGTGTGTCGTCTAAACAGCAGCAGCCAGTACTTGTAAATGTAGCAAGTGGTTTGTTACATTGTGATACAGTTTAAATGAAAGGAGGATTTTTTTTTTTTTGTTTTGGAGTGTGTGTGTCTTCTTTCAGCTTTTCCCGGTTAGGGGTCGCCACAGCGGGACTCTGGTCCACTAATGATTTTTACTGTGCCGAGTTGCCAGCCCGATGCCCAACCTTCAGAGAAGGCACACCCATTAATGCACACACCTAACTGCATGTCTTGACCTACCTGCATGTCTTTACATGTCACTCAACCATGGGGATGACATGCAGACTACACACAGAAGGCGCACCAGCTGAGAATTGAACAGGAGAACCTCTTGCTGTGAGGCGACAACCATAACTGCTGTACCACCACGGCTACATGGATCTTCAACTTAAAAAGTTGATGACTGCCACATGAGGAAATGGCACAGGTAGCCAGAATTGCTAGCTATAATACTATGAATAATCAGCCAAGGCATTGCCTGTTTTGAAGCATAACAAAAAAATTTTTACAATCCAAAATCCATTTGATGACAAACACTTGGAGGTTTGTGATTCATCATACAAGCATATCCAGATCCTACAGTGGCAAAGCAGAGAAAGGTCTTCCATACCAGACTGCAGTTATGTAGAACTGTCTTGTTGCCATCCCAAGATAATGATGCAGCTGCAAAGCTGTGAAAGGATAGTTTAAACCATTAAATGTCACAATTGCCAAATCAAGATAATCATGATGTTATATCAAAAACTAGCTCATATAGAGGAATGGAAGTTGACATGTGACTGTTGAACTTACTGTGACATCTTCATCATCATCTACTACTGATTATAAACTGCATTTGGCAGATTGATTTAAAAAGTCCAAGTGGCATGTTTTTATTACATGCACTGATAGTAAAGATTGAGTTATACTGCTGCTATCTAATTATTGCATATAAGTGCATAATTTATATCATGCTGTTTATATATGCATGCATCCACCTCAAAGGATTTTATGTATGTCATGTGATGTTGCTGGGCTAGTATAGAGTAGTACAGTAGAATACAGCACAGAGTAGATTACTATATGCATTCTCTGTACAAGACAGCATTTAGCTTAAGGGAAAGGATGTAATGTATAGTGCACTGTGCCTTTAAGCTTCCCATAAAGCCAGAAAGTATGCTGGATGCTGCATAATTCTGTCTTGCTACTTTACTTGTTGCCATAATAATAAAGAGTGTAGTTGTTCACATGTTGTCTGTATCTAGCCATCTTGGGCTTAACATCTACATGGTGAAACTGAAGCCACTAGCATATGACAGTAATACATTAGTGTGTATTTATAAAATATGGAGCAGCATGTATTTGACTTCCTTTTAACATTTACTGAAGCAGTCTTATTTCTAAACATCTGATGAGAAGCATAAAGCACAACACAGTTATTTTCTGTATGTGCCTGAGACCAGTGGATTTACCTTAGATCTGTAAGTACATTCCTTCTCATTGCTGTTGTAAATTAAGCAATACTTGTTTTTATGTCATTACTAATTATAGTTAAATTGTTACAGAACTGGAAGTTGCAAGCAGGTTGCACTAAAGAATACCTGAGAAAGATCTCCTAGCTAAGTACTTAAAAAACTACACCCATACAAAAATTTATAAAAAAATGAAGAAAGTGCACAATACAAGAGTGAGAGAGAATGAAAGGAATAGGATAAGCTGGGTGAAATGGAGAAGAGGTGTGTGATGTGCCCAGTGTGTTGGGCAATGTTGGGCACATGGAACTTTGAGGTGGTAGAAGATCTGGGACCTGAAGGAGAACTGCAGAGCTATAGGCAAATATATGGAAGGTAAATTTGGTAGTGAATTGGCTAGTAAAAAGAGAAAGGGGAGAGCATGTCTGGAGATGAGACAACAGAGGCCAGTAAACAAGTTGGAATGAGAAAATGTGGTGATAGTAGAAAAAAGGAGAAAAAGGACACAACAGAAGAAAACAAACAAGAGTGACTCAGTGCTTGGTTTGGCAGTATTGCTATAGAATGTAAAAATCTTAAGTAAGAAGATGAGATGGCTGCACACAGTGCTGCAGAAGGCAAAGCGGACATCGCCGATATCAAAAATATGTGCTGCAGTAGTGAGGGTGGCATGGGATATGGAGATGCTGACATGCAGATTGTCATGGGACATGGAGATGCTCAGGTACAGGTTTTCATGGAACATGGAGATGCTCAGGTTGTCATGGAACATGGAGATGCTCAGGTTTTCATGGAACATGGAGATGCTCAGGTACAGGTTGTCATGGAACATGGAGATGCTCAGGTACATGTTGTCATGGAACATGGAGATGCTCAGGTTGTCATGGAACATGGAGATGCTCAGGTACAGGTTGTCATGGAACATGGAGATGCTCAGGTACAGGTTGTCATGGAACATGGAGATGCTCAGGTTGTCATGGAACATGGAGATGCTCAGGTACAGGTTGTCATGGGACATGGAGATGCTCAGTTACAGGTTGTCATGGAACATGGAGATGCTCAGGTTGTCATAGAACATGGAGATGCTCAGGTTGTCATGGAACATGGAGATGCTCAGGTACAGGTTGTCATGGAACATGGAGATGCTCAGGTTGTCATGGAACATGGAGATGCTCAGGTACAGGTTGTCATGGGACATGGAAATGCTCAGGTACAGGTTGTCATGGAACATGCAGATGCTCAAGTTGTCATGGAACATGGAGATGCTCAGGTACAGGTTGTCATGGGACATGGAGATGCTCAGGTACAGGTTGTCATGGAACATGGAGATGCTCAGGTTGTCATGGAACATGGAGATGCTCAAGTACAGGTTGTCATGGGACATGGAGATGCTCAGTTACAGGTTGTCATGGAACATGGAGATGCTCAGGTTGTCATAGAACATGGAGATGCTCAGATTGTCATGGAACATGGAGATGCTCAGGTACAGGTTGTCATGGAACATGGAGATGCTCAGGTTGTCATGGAACATTGAGATGCTCAGGTACAGGTTGTCATGGGACATGGAGATTCTCAGGTACAGGTTGTAATGGGACATGAAGATGCTCAGGTATAGGGAGTCATGCAACATGCAGATGCTCAGGTACAGGTTGTTGAGAAGTGAGAGAGAAGAGAGGGATGGAGGAAAAGGAGGAGGAGGGATTTTATTTACATAAAGGAAGTCATCTGTTTTGGGATCGGACAGGAAGAAAACCACCACCCTATGATAGGACAACAGAAAGGGTAGGGTCAGAACATATGGTACGTGCTCTGGTGGTTAAGGAAGAGGAAAATGCTGATGAAGTGATGCAGTGTTCTAGTCCTCTGACACTCCAAAGGAGGAGTATAAGAAACTGTAGGAGAGAATAAAAAGTGGAGTTAGAAGAGAAGGTTATAGTCTTGGAGGATCTTAAGGTTTCACAAGCAGAGTGGGATATTTTTTTGCTCAAGGTTAGAACTAGAATGGGATTTGATTGAAAGTTTGGATCACTGGGGATTTAGCCACCTTGTGTGAAACTATATCCAAAGGGACAAGTTTCAATATGTAGTCATAAGCAAGTAGGAAAAGGTCAGGGATATCCAGGTGAAGACACTATTAACCAACCAGCAGATCATGCCACTGTGTGATTTAGGGTGTGTTTGGGGTAAAAGCTGAAAGATAGTGTGGTATTTCTGTGAAGCCAATTGTGAAGAAGTGGGGAAGAGATGAGGTAGGGCAATGGGGAAGTGAAGCAGTAAACAAGAAAAGGAAAGGGAATGGGACAAAGATATAGTACTTGGGGCTATGGACAAACGTGTGACAAAGATGTAAAAGGGCTGAAAGATAAGAAAGACAGCGTGCTTACAGAGGAAGGTGAGGGTTAGTGATATGAGCAATATACAGGGCATAAAAGAGACAGAAAGGAGGGCAAGGAAGGTGGGCAATACATGGTACAAGGGAGCAAGTGGAAGGGCAACACAAGTGATGGCAAAAAAGGAAAAAGCTGAATGGTATTGATATAAGGGGTCAAGAGAGGAAACAATATTTTCTTATGTACTGTATATACCACAAAGAAGGAAGGAAGGGACAGATGTGGAGATTTTATTTATTTATTTATTTTATTTTACATTTGTTGACCGGGAGAGTCCAACTGGATTACAAGTCCATTTCAGTGGAGGCCCAGGAAGAAAAGCTCCAAGAGAAAAAAATTCTCCAAAACATAGCTTTAAGGACAGACTTTTGACATAAAATTTCCATAGAAGAGACTTTGGCATACATATTAACTAATAGATAGGATACATTCATTCTCTACAATATAATATTACATTTTAGAAGATATTCCTAAGTTTAGGATTCCTGAGATAGATTTACTATCAGAGTAAAAGCAGAGAGATGTAGAATAAGGCTCTGAGAGAGCAGATGATGCTCGCTATAGTTGAGGATAACAAATTGATTCACTATATGTCTTCATCTAGTTTTAGTTGAGAAGGATAACAAATTGATTTACAATATGTCTTCTCCTGGTTTTAGTTGCTTATGGAAAGCTCAACATTGCTGGAGAAGTTTTCCCTAACTTCTAGAGAGATGGGATGAGCAGTAGATTAACAGTCCTAAGTGGGTACAGTACTATGATTGGTTGGCTTAGCGGAGTTACTTAAGTTAGGTAAGTGTTCTAATGAGACATTAGCCAGGGGGGATACATGAGCACAATCGATTATTCAAAAAGTGAGTTGTAACAAGTTTCTTGAACTGTGATGCGGATTATTTGTCAGTTATGTGGGCAGGAAGGGAGTTCCAGGTTTTTGCTATACATTGGCTGTAGACAGACTTACCAGCTTCATTGTTATATTTGGTTACTTTGAGAAGGTTTTGTGTGCTAGACCTCAAGGGCCTGGCGGTTGTATAGGGTTGCAAAAGATTTTGCAGGGCTGGAGTGGAGTGCACGGGGGAGGCATAAAGTTGGGTGGATAGTAGGGGAGTCCTCGCTATTATAGTTTTGGAGTGATCAGTGAGGAATATTTTTTATTGCGATATAGTAGGCCAAGTTTTTTATGTACTTTTTTTATGGGTATAGAAATATGTAGGTCAAATCTAAGGTGATTATCTATTTCAACCCCTAAGAGTTTGGTATGATTTGTGGGGGTGATTGTAGTCTTGTTAAAGGAGGAGATGAAGAAAGAATTAATGGGAGGTGTGGCTCTGTGGGCTCTAACGAGTACTGTTGCACTGTCAGACAGTACTAGGTTTGACATAGCGTTATATATTAGGCAGAGATCTCCTTGGAGTAGGTGATAAGCTACAGAATAAAGCTGGAGTTTTTTGAGATAGTCAGTGTAGGGCATCTGTTTGAGGTCAGTAATCCTCTTTGTGAGGTACTTCTGTGGCCTTTCCAGCTGCTGCTGCAGATGTCCTGTGAGGTACCAAAAGGGGCATTGTACTCTATATTAGATCTAATGAGTGACGAGTAGAAGGGATCAATGACCTCTTTTTTCCTGGATGAGAAACCTTTTGTGATGAGGTGTGCCACACAGAAGGCTTTCCTGACTACTGTGGTGATGTGATTATTAAAGGGAGACTACAGCCAACCTGTGTTCCAAGGTCTGTTATCACACTTTCGGTGTTAAGTAGACTACCACCTATGTGGTAGCTCGTGGGTACAGAATTTTTACCAAAGGGGATGACAATGCACTTTTTGGCATTGAGCTTGAGGCCATGGCTTTGACACCAGGCATCTGTCTCAGTGAGGGCCTTTTGCAGGATGTCCACATCGTTAGGAGTTTCAGTTATGGCTCCTAGTTTGCAGTCATCTGCAACTTTTGTTAGCCAAAAACCTTCTGTTTTAGCCTCTACTTCAGAAAAGTAGATACCAAACAGGAGACAACCCAGGACTTACCCTTGTGGTACTCCACTTGTCACTGGTCTGAAGTCGGATTTGGAGTCTGCTACATTTACAGTGTGGTTTCTGTCAGTGAGCCAGTTGGCAACCCATCTTGTGACCTATGGATTTATACCTAGTTTAATGAGTTTATCTATAATTCCAGAGTGGGGGATGGTGCCAAAAGCCTTTGCGAGATCTAGATAGGCTGTGTGATCCACCTTACCCTCATATATGGCTTTGATGACTGCTTCAAAGAAGTCAATCAGGTTTAGGAGACATGATCTGCCTTTTACAAATTCGAACTGGGTGGATTCCAGAGATTGGAGATAACAATGTCTTTGTTTAGAAGTTCCATGATGATATGTTCCATGGCCTTGCAGACCAGGCTTGTTAGGCTAATGGGGTGGTAGTTCCCGGGGTCCATGGTGGCTCCCCCTTTGTGGAGTGGGATAATTGTCATTGTGCTCCATTCTGTGGGCACAAACCCTGAGGTGAGGCTATGACTGAACATGGTGTTTAGGTGGGGTGCCAGTTCATTCTATAGTTCATGTAGAACACAGCCTGAGATGTTGTCAGGTCCCTTGGATACTGTGTTCTTGGCCTTGGAAAGTGTGGTTTTTACCTGTGCAGCCATGATTACAGGAACTTTGCATTCTTCTGGTTGTCTTTAGAATCAGTGGTGATTTTGCTTTCATAACTAGCTTTGGAGGATTTTATGAGGGATCTCAGCTTCTTATGGAGGCTGGCTAGGGAGTTCTTCCAGTGATGGGATTTTACTCTTTTTTGCAACAGTTTCTTTTGTTGTAAAGTTTGTTTATGGCAGTGGACCACCAGATTGGCTTCCTTTTTTTGGAGGATAGCATCTTGGTTCTGCTTGGGATAGCACAATACATGCACTCATGTAAGTGCTCATAAAGTGCATTTGTGTAGGATTAAGCAGTCATACCACTATTGTCCATCTGCATGGGTGTCATGAAGTTTGCCACTTCTGTCTTAAGAAGCGTGAGGTTGGCTTTGGAGAAATGTTTTACGGTGGTTTCCCTAATGGGGAGTGGGGGCGGGATGTTGATGTCTAGGCTGATTAGCTTGTGGTCGGATCTGACCAATGAGGAATTGACCTCTGGTGTGGAACACCGGTCACCCATGTTGGTAATAACCAGGTCTAGGACATTGCTGCCCCTGTTGGGGGTGTGGATAAGTTGACCCAAGGTGTTGGAGTTTATGAATTCCAGAAAACGGTGAACAAAAGAGTTGGCACATGAGTAGTTTTCCCAGTTAATGGTGGGGTAGTTGAAATCACTCATTATTAGGGTGTTGGGTTGTACCCTAATATTTTCCCGTTTATCAAGAAATGAGGAATGAGAATCCTGGGGCATGGTGGGGATCTGTAGCAACTTACAATTTGGATTGCGGTCTTGCCCAGAGTTAGTTGCACTTGGATGCATTATGCTGAGCAACTAGCCTGGAGGTGTGGATATCCTTAATGAATATGGACATGCCTCCACGTTTAGTGTTTCAGTCCAGGTTAGGTGACCGAAAGGTGTGGTATGAATTATAGCCTGGTAATGCAGGTTTGCTCTCTGGAGCCTTGAACCAGGTCTCTGTCACTGCACAGATGTCGATGTTCTCCATTTTAAGGAGTGCCTTGAGTGAATGCATTTTGAGGTGTAGACTTCTAGCATTGAGTAGCATTACCCTCAGATTTTGCTTGCTTATACCTGTTATGGTGGTGAATTTGTCATTTGAACCTTGCCTAAAAAAAAGCACTATAGGGGTGGCAAGAGCCTTAGCCAGTATCCGGAATCCCAAGGGTGACAGGTGCAGGCCATCTCTGGCAAAGCATCGTGGTCTGTTGATCATGTCATCCCAGGCAGACAGATACTGGAGCCCCTTAGAATGACTCCAGAAGCTTAGCCAATTGTTGAAGTCAATCATTTTGTCCTTGTACAGTGGTATAATTCTGGGTAATGGCAGGATGCTACTCAGGGCTAGGGTCATACCTGCCTGGGCTACAACATTGGAGAGCTCCTCTATGTCTCTTTTCATGTAGTCCAGGGAGGTACATCTTAATTCATTCACACCAACATGGACAATGACAGAGTCATATTTGTACTTGTTGTGGAGTGACCTGAGTGCGTGCGTTATGTGGTGGATCCTGGCACCTGACAGGCAGCTGACAGTAACTTTCTCCTTGTTTAGTCTGGTGAGTGGAACATCAGTGTGCCTGACTAGAGTGTTGGGTACGTTGTTATGCCTTATGGGCTGTGGTTGAGTGGCACACTGAGTTTGTGGGCTATGTGTCATTTGGGGTGTGTTGGGGGGGTGGAGGTTGCATGTGTTTCTGCTTTGGAGGTCTCTGTTGCTTTAGCAGATTTTTATTGAGAGCCTCCGCGAATGTAGGTGTGTGTTTTGTGTAGCTATGTGTGTGCTTTGGTGGTGTAGGTTTTGAGGGACTATGTGATAAGTGTGGTGTGGTGCAAGTATTTACCTTCTCCTCTTGACTGTCTAGTCCAGTCTTGAGTGAAGAGAGCTTTGCTTCCAGTTTGGCTATATAAGTGCATCTCTCACAGGTTGTAGTGTTGGGTGGTAGGAGGAGAGGGTTGTCTGTGTACATGAGGCAATTGCTGCATTGCCCCAATATGCCCAGATTCATCAGGTAGACAGGAGAAAACACCAGGAGCTGACCCTTAGACATGCCTGGATAGGTGCTTATTTATTAAGTACTAAGTATTAAGTACCCCTCAAAAGTTCTGGTCAGGTGTTAATAAACTTCTGAAACCAGGACATTCACCTACTCCTATCCCTTCAGGCTTTAACCTTAACAATTCTACCCTGATCCCAGATGCCTTTAATAAGTACTTTACAGAAGCCATTCAAACCCTAGCTAATTCATTGCCCACATCTTCTGCATCCTCACCAAATATCTCTACAGCCTCTTCTAATGCCTTTCAGATTCAACCTGTCACTTCATCTATTATTTATAAGCTTCTCAACAAACTCAAACCATGTACACCTTCTGCTGACCAACTCCCATCTGAATACTTACAAATTGCTGCAAAAGCTATTAATCATCCCGTATCCATACTGATTAATAGGACTATCCCTGAAGGAATGATCCCCACCATATGGAAAATATCTCATATAATTCCTCTACATAAAGGGGGCTCTTCTACTGAGCTCTCCAACTTTCACCATATTGCTTTACTCTCCCCATTAGCTAAGATTATGGAAAGATGCATACACAAACAATTTCTCAACTACCTTCTTCAAAACAAACTTCTAGCTGACTGTCAACATGGTTTCAGGCCTTTCCATAGCACTACAACTGCCCTCCTTTCCTTCTCTGACTCCATAAATAATAATCGAAACAATAATCGTTTCTCCTCAGCTCTATTCATAGACCTATCAAAAGCCTTTGATATGGTTAACCATAATATACTTCTTCACAAACTCAACCTCTTTTCTCTTAGCTCACATTCTCTACAGTGGTTTAGGAGCTATCTCGATAACAGGCAACAAGCAGTGCTTTGGGATAACAACCTATCGTGCTTAACCCCAGTAAATATTGGTGTTCCACAAGGATCAGTCTTAGGTCCCCTTCTTTTCTCATTATTTATTAATGACCTACACTTGAATGTGCCACAAGCTATCTGCATTCAATATGCTGACGACTCTACTTTGATCTGCACTGCTAAAAATGTTTCCTCCCTCCAGTCTATCACCCAAACAGTTTTCCAAAACATTGAAAAATGGTTTATGCAACACTGCCTCCTCCTTAACTCCAAAAAAACTAAGCTTCTTCTCTTTACTCCTACCAATAAATCTCCCACACCATTCTTCACTATCTCCTCAAATAATTCTACCTGTATTAACCCGGATATGAATTAGGTGTAACCATTGACAGCCATCTTAACTTTGATGACCATATTAACTCTACTATTAAAGCTGTTAATAAAAAAGTTGGGACGCTCTACAGAATTAAACCCTTCCTTACCCCAGTAGCGAGAAAAACCATTGCTCAGACCCACCTGATCTCCACCCTTTTTTATGCCTCAGCTTTATACACTAACTTATCTAAAAACAACATTACCAAACTCTCTACCTGCTATAATAGTATAGCAAGATTCATTACTGCTACTCCCCTCAGAACTCACCACTGTCTCAACCTCAAACAACTAAATTGGCTAGAGCTAAATAACCACTTACTCTACCAACAATTACTCATCATTCATAAGACCCTTTACTAACGTGATGATACTCCTAGCCTGACAAAACTAATTTCACCTTATAAAAACCTAGCCAGACTTCGCTCTGCCAATAAACTCCTAGTATCTGTAACTAAATCATACAATAAAGCTGGTGACGCATTATTTTCAAATTCCATAGGTAAAAACTGGAATCAACTTCCTCAAGAAATAACTAATCAAGACTCTGCTACTCTTTTCAAAAAACATATCAAAGAACATCTTAAAACTCAATGGTTATGTCCTTGTACTAACCCCGACTGAAAACATGTCTCCATACACCTAATCTTCCTCCCCTTCCCTTACTGAGCTCCTAACTTACACTTTCAATTGTTGAGAGTCACATCTTAGAATTATGCCTTACTAATAATCTTTTTTTCTCCCCTTGTAACTTATTCTTGCATTGTTCCTTCTGTTTTATTAGTCTAACTACAGTACCATGCTTTTATTTATTTTCTTTTTTTTATCTCTACTTTTAAGTATTTAGATTTTTTTGCAATTTCTCTTTTTTACCTTGTATATTTTTGTGCATATTAATTTTTTGTGATATATCATTGTTGCTTGCCTGTACTGGAGCTTTTCTCCCCGGGCCTCTACTGTAAATGGATACATGTTCAGCTAAACTAGCCCGGTCAACAAATGTAAAATAAAATAAAATAAATAAATAAATAAATACTAAAAACTGTTTTCCTCTAGACAATTAGTATATCAGTTCCACTAAATTTATTAGGGAGAACTCTGTTGTGGAAATTAGGATGTGCTATATACTGTACTTCAGAAGGAGTGCTTGAATATGTTCTAGTTCAGGATTAATTTGATATTGTGACTAAAAAAAACATTTTCTGTGTCACAGACCCCTCTCGGGGATCCCTGAGAGATAACTCTTTAAGTTGACAAGTGCTTCACAAGTTATACACTGTACGTGATAATTTTGTTACAGTAAAAAAGAAAGTGGAACTTGTTAAGATCACAAGTTATACACTGTACGTGATAATTTTGTTACAGTAAAAAAGAAAGTGGAACTTGTTAAGATCAAAGTTAACCTTAATAATCCCCTTTCTCAAGTCCTACAAACATCCACTAAGTCAGACTGCAGAGACAGGAATCAAACCTGTGATTGGTACCCTGCAAAAGCATGGTATTATAATTTCAACCAAGACAGGATATAACATCCCTATTCTACTTGTTAAAAAACAACAAGAAAGGATGCCTATAAATGTGTCCAAGACCTGCCAGCACTAAGTGATGTTGTCATTCCTACTTTTTCTGTTGTTTCAAACCTATTAATCATTATGAGTTCTAGTCCTAGAACTGTTGCCACAAGGCCATTTACTTTGCCTCAGCTAAGAACATTTTTGAGACTAGTAGGCTATTGCAGACAATATGTCCCTAGTTATGTAAAAGTTGTTAAAGCTCTTTTAGAGGTATTACAAATGGGGACACCTGAAGCACTACACTGGGAACAATGTTAAAATAGTGTTCTGTTACTGAAGCAGTAATTAACTAGCCCGTCAGCATTATGCATTCCAGATTACTCAAAGCACTTTTCCTTTCCTGTTATGCACAGAATAAGATGGGACCCAGTCAGTATAGCTCTTACTGTTTGCCTCAGGACAGTGGCATCAACTGCTGCCAGGTTTACAGAAAAATCTTGTGTGCTTTCTATAGTTCTCCCCACTTATGCTGCAGTTCCACATGTTGTAACAGCACTTATATTTCAAACAAAACCCCAACATCTTTCTGCATCTTAAATAAATATAAGTTGTTATGGTTATCAAATCCTGCTATAAGAATTCTATGATACCATTCCGTCCATAACCCTATTTTGACTTTAAAAGCATAAGAAGGAAAGTCACATGATTGTGTGTCTGTTAATATGTGCTTTCTCCTATAATTGATATTAGTGATGCCCCTTACAAAATACAAAACTTGTACTATTCACTGAGTCCTGCTTCAGGACAGAAGATGGAATACTTTATACCAGATTCATTGTCTGTGCTGAGGAAACAGTTTTGGTATCAGAACAAATGGTAGGAAATGTTTCTGCTTAATTAGCTGAACTGGTTGCTGTAAATGAAGAATGTAAACTAGTAAAATATAAATTAGTAACAATATTTACAGAGTGACATGCCTTTGGTGAAGTTCATGGCTTTAGAATCATCTGGTGAGAGAGAAGGTTCTTTATGTATTTGCCATTTACTCACTAGGGTGGAGAACTAGCCTACTGACCCTTTTCAGTCAGGACCTGGGCTCAAATATAACATAATTAGTGCAGCATGATAAAACAGACAAGGTTGCAGTGTTGTAGCATACTAGATTACAATATTGTAAACATAATGGTAGACACAGAAGCCTGTTCATCTGGAAGTCAGATAATGAATTTGTTTTTTGTGTCAGAACTACTTGATACACTGTTGTTATCTAAGACTGTAGTTATGGCTAAATACACTACCCGTCTACATGATTGTTGTATGTTTCCCCAGGGATCGCTGTAGTTGATTAGGCTGACAAGGTATCTGCATTTCAGGGTCCTGTCCGGGCTGATACTTATGTAGAGAACAGAATGCAATACTAGCAAGTTTTTTTTTTTTTCTGGCAGTTAAAATAATTTCAGGATTAAGCTGATGACTCAGAAAAGGTTAAGTGGATTTGTGACAACTACTGCCTGTCATTAGATTTTCTCTGGCACCACTCAGATGGCAGGTAAGTGACTCCACACATATTTTTACCTTATTTAATTCAACTGCACCACTATTCCATGCATGTGGGTAAAATATATTACTAAAACAGATTGTTACTGATGGATATGCAACTTACCTTTCTGAACTGATCACCAAGTCATAAATAGTTGTGTTATATGTCTGCAGTTAAACCTTATTAGCAACATGACTTTTAAATATGTGCTAGTTATTTTTTCCTGGATGGGTAGAGGCTTACCCATATTTAAAAGTAGATACCTTAACAATTGCAAAGAACAGAAGATTTGAAAATTGATATTCCAATTTAGGATCTTCCTCAAAACAGTGCCAAAAGAAGGGCCAAGTGTTCAGTATGTTAATTAACTCAGTTGCTTAGATTTGCTTTTTGAGCGAGCATAGTAAACATGAAGGTATCGTCTGGTATCAGATTATGACAGTAACCCTTACTAGTGACGTACTCCAGTGAGAGACGTCAGGATAAAATAGCTTGCACTGCTTCTGTCAGTCACCCTCCAAAGAAACATGTTTTACAAGCCATTCTCTTTGTTTGGCAATGGACATAGATTATTATTGCTACTGCAGTAACAATTACTACAAAATTGTAATTTTTTTATCTTCCTCACCTGAGGGGGGAGACTCCTCCATCTCATCAAATCCCTGATCCATATGCCATCCCATCTAACACAGTTTTTCTTCCTCTCACTTTCACTCAGCAGTGCAATCTTCTCCTTTCCTCTGTAGTCCCCAAAACAGCAACTTGGTACAGAAGGTTGTACTCCATATTCTGTACAGTATGAGTGTGGTTCTTGCTGACCTTTGACCGTTTGCCACCATTCTTGCATTACTGTGCACTAATTGCATGGGATTAACTAGCTAAGTTGTACCTTGAATTATCAATTTAAAGTGTGAATGATGAATTTAAACTGAGAATTCTACCGCTTGTGTTCTACAAATATCTGCCATTTATAACTAACTACTAAATGCTTTGCAGTTTTCAGTGATTTCCCTGTGGGGATCAACAGTGTTTCCTTCAAAGTGAGTTAAACAAGTTTGTTGTGCATTATCTTCCTCTTTTAATGGCATCATGGCACTTTGAGTTACACTCTAACCAGCTATTATTGGAAATGTTATGTGAACCTTCTAGTTTCGTGAATGTATTTGTTAAGCAGCATTGACTTCTAGGTGTTTGTATTTCCTATTATTACGGACACTATTTAATTGATTGTATATTTGTACATTGAAGAGAGAATGCTGTATGAATCCTAATATTTAACTGGATTCTACTCATTATTTAAGCTGTACAGCATGACATTTAGCACTGCTGCTGCTTAAATGCCGATTGCTGGATTTTAATTATTGTAGCGGTGCCTAACAAGCTAGCATTGGCATTTAATCCATGCTACATTACCTGAAAACAATGTCCGGCTGTTAGTCTGTGAAGCAGCATCATAAATTTTGTTAAATTTCTGAGGAATTAACTATTATACTAACTCATGAGATGATATCAGACCCATGAAATTAACTTAGAAGCACTCCCTGCAATTACAAGATGATAATGCTTGGTGCCATTTAAACAAATGTCAAAAGCAAAAAACAGCCAGCACTCCACATCAGCAATACATAACTTTTTATAACAAAACAGAGTTTAAAACATATAAAGCGTGTAAAAACATACAAGGCAAATCAGTTTCGGACAAAGGCCTTCATCAGTGCCAAATGAAGAATGCTTTTGACATTTGGCTTTTTGGCCCTGCACCTTTGCCATACTTGCGAGAGCAAATTGTGTTGTGTGGGCCATTTAAACAACCTGCTACCTATTTATTATAGGTGTTATAGTAAACTATAACATTCAAATCTAATTGCAGTTTTATTATTATTACACCACATTCAAATCTAATTGCAGTTGTATTATAATTATTATTACACTTCAACTACTGTTGTAAACCATAGTTTATAATGTTTTAGAAATACAGCTAGGATTGGAAACATGATTTAATTGTACAAATAAAATGCTGCATTATTTTCTGGCAGGTCAAACCTTCAGACAACTGATTTAGTGCTGTTCATTTGTTGGTAGGTCCTTGCCCTAACACTATGTGTTCTCATGGGACCAACATACTGCCTTTATTGTACAGACTAAAGATATAGGCAGCGTCTTCCTCAAAACAGTGCTGAAATAAAGGCCAAGCCACCAGGACAATAATTAATGCAGTGATTGTAGCTCAAATAGCCAACATTGTTATATAATAGAATATCTACCTGTCTTTTATTTCTGTGTGGGAGATTGCTTTTTTCTTTCTTTTTTTTTAATCTTCCTGGCAGGCGGGGGGGGGGGGGGGGCAGTAGCCATCAGTACTGCAAAAACCACTTACTTGAGATAGAAACAACAACAAAACTAGGCCACACCAAAGCAATTATGGAAAGAAATAAACCAAGTAACAGAGGATTTATCTGACCTGCAACAATGCAGTAGGTAAGCACTCTTTACTAATGACCACTCATTTCCTAATGAGTGTGCACACCACTTATGCAGTTCCATATCCAAAATTACAAGTATCTTCACTTCTTTTAATCTATGTTTAAGTCAGCAAGTATACTACTCAGACATCTCACCATATCCTCTATCCAACGGTGCTGCAACAGCATCTCACAAATAACTGCCAAACAAACCAAATACCTACTTCTAAAACTTAATGACTCTAGAGCCAAGTTCTCCAAACTCCACCCACATTTTTTAAGATTCTTTAAAACAGCCTAGTTAAAACACTTACACATAACTTCAGCCTGTCTCTAGAACTATATTGGCCAACTTCTAAAACACATAAACAGTTATGTACTACTGTCCGATGCCCAAAATGGCTTCAATAACTCATTTAGCACCTTCACTGCCCTCATAATAGCTACTACTGTAATATGAATGCAGGCAAGATCTCAGTAGGTGTATTCATAGCTATGACAAGAGCCTTTAAAATGATAAACCACAACATTCTGCTTACTAAGTTAGCAAGACATAACTTTGAAATCAACACTGCAAATTGGTTTCAGAATTATCTACAAAATAAAGTTTTCCAGGTGTACCACAACAACACTCTCTCCCCAGTCATTCACCTAAACACTGGAGTCTATCAAGGCTTGTTCCTAGAGCTCTTATTGTTCTAAGTGTTTATCAATAACCTGCATATAGAATAACCTTCCTTCAAACTAGCCATGTATGCAGACAATAATAATAACCATACTGATCTTCAAAACAAGCTGCAATAAGACTTATTCTCAACTTCAGGGAAACTACCCACAATCCTTCCAATACACATTAATGACCTTATGGGCAATTCAATTCCAAAGGTAACCTAACAAAAATACCTAGGTCTTCTCCTTGACCCTACCCTTACTTTCACACCCCCATACTGACTTGGTAACAAATAAAATTACAACCCAACTGAAAATGTGCTATAAAATCACACAGCTCTCCCTGGATGGCCACTTAGAAATAGGCAAAAATGTACTAATCCCCAAACTTGTGCATGGGCTCCCATTCCTAATCTTTCACTCTACCCAGAACACTAGCAAACTACAAACAACTGAAAAAAATCATAAATGTATCCTTCTTTCGGAGCCATTTATGCACTACTGCACTGGCCTTGAAAATGCAAACTAACTTTAACTTCCACATAAAGCAACTTTTCTATTAAGTACAGTAATTTTCAAAAAATCCTGAAACATTCCTATTACCCTCCAATCAGAAGAAATCTACCTATATCAGATATCATGTATCATGTATCAACTGAGAATCTTACAGGATAACTCTTTCACCCCTGCAAGGCCAAGATACAAAACCGCTATTCATGAAAGAGCTTTCTCAAGGCTAGGTGCAACTACATGGATCCTTACCTTCTGAATATAGAATTCAGAAATCCATCAAAGACTTTAACAAGTCACTAAAAGAACATCTAAGAGATGAAGCAACTTGCAGATGCTTTAGAGACATTGGCTAGAGATACAAACACAACCTCACCAATCTTCAAACAATTAATTACAAATTTAGTGTTCAGTTCTTTTAAACCACAGAATTGTAAACCAAAGAATCATATACATTTGGACCCATTTCTCCTCCAGTGGTATGGCTTATTTATACACATGCTGACAGTGTTTCTGAATCTTTCACATCCAATATTATGTAAATAAAGATAATTGCTTATCTCTCCAATTGTTGACCTTCCTATGCTGTAATAATTATGTTACTGTGTTATACACTGTTGTTTCTTGTACACTTCATACATTTAAATTGTTAATTGTATTTTGCTGTAAATAATATTCAAGCATTTAAACTTTTTTTTATGTATTTATCAAATGTACTACTTTGCTAAGCTCTCTTGAGCCTGGGTTGTTACTGAAAAGAGTCAACTGACCAGTGCACTCATCTGGTTATCAAACAGTAAGTAAAATAATAAATAAAAGGTTGCGATATTTTATTCAATCTGACAGGGGAACAAGCTTACCCATCTGTAAAAGTATATGTGTTAACTTTTGTAATACACACACACACACAATATATATCGATATACATATATATATATATATATATATATATATATATATACACACACGCATACATATAAAGAATTGATCTGATGGGGGAAAATACTTCTCAAGTCAGATATCCCAGCATTTAAAGTATTACAAATACAGTGTCTCTTTCCTCACAGACCTCAAGCTTCAAGTATTGTTGAAAGAATGAATCAAATTAGATTAGGATATGTGTGTGAAAAGACAGGCCTTAAGTGGCCTGATGTTTTAGAGGTTCATATACAGAATCATAGAAATGCCGCCTCCTTGATCTGTTAATGTGGAGACCCTACAAGGAACTACAGTTTTCTGATTATGCCGTTATTGCACATTGTATTCAGCTTAGTTCTGTTTTGCAGCCCTTAAATGAAAGAGCAGTTGCAGTGGAGGTACAGACTACTCCAGATGACTACCATACCGCCTGGGGGATAGGTGTACATCAAATTTTATTTCAGCTGAAACTGCATGCATCTGAGATGGAAAGCCCATTCTAAGTCACCCTGGTTATGTCATCAGCTTTCTGATGCCTTAGACACCCAGCATAGATACATGTATTGCATTTCTGAAAGATCCAAACAGATAGAGAAAGCAACCTCTGAGTGGAAGTGGAACTGTCAATGTCTGCTAAATCTATCAGTAATCCTTTAGCTTAGGAAAGATCATATTCTGCCATGCCTGCTGTGTCTGTTGAAGCTGCTCACCTTCACTGTTTGGCCATTTCTTATGATGCCTCAACTGATGGTAATACCCTTTTTTTCAGAGGACATCATTATTTCTCTTTGTCCTTATGTAGACTCAAAAGATTTGTCTCCTATGAAAATTAATATTTACAAACCAAAGAAAATGTCAGAGAATGGCACCCTATGCTACCACCATGATTATTCAAATTGTTGAGTCTGTGCAGATATCTTTATTGGACATACATATGTGCCTCTAGCAGCACTCCAGTTCAATATGACTGAGATAGTGACTCTTAATAATTCACATTCGGTCCACTAAAAACGTATATGCAATATGAAGATCAACATAGCAATATTTAAAGAGGTGGATGCATGTATACAACCTCCAACTGCCAATTATAGATGTACAAGTTATGGGTAGCTACAAATAATAGCACAGAAAATTGCATAGCACATTTTTGTAATAATGACTATACTAAACTGTCTAATTCAACAGCTGTCACTGCTTTAGCTGGAATGCATGTTATTACAATTGCTCCCACCATACAAAATTATACATTTGCAGAGCAAGGTGCTTATTTGCTGTGCAGCAACAAGGCATACAGGTGGCTTCCCAAAAACTGGGATGAAAGCTGATATCTTACTTGGGCAACCCTAGCCATAAGACATTTGACTGCATTACTCTAGGATCAAACCCAAAATGTCAGGTCAGCCAATGGTAGGAGTAGTTTGGGAAAACTCGGCACTTCCTGTATTTATCATCACAACCTTGATCATGCTAGTGTTAAAGGCTTAACATACATGTACCTAGGTGAAGATATAATCTATGATGCTAGTATTTTACTCATGTAAGGGGCTCCAAATGCTATTAGGAAACTGAGGACATTGTATGAACTGGTCAAAAATTCTAGCAAATAATGCTATTGCTGAAAATGGTAAAGTAATTTTAGAAATGAGCGCTATGAGAGCTATTATGCTTCAGAACAGAATGGGTTTAGACATCCTGACATTTAAGGGGGCATACACTCACAAGGGTTGTTCTATTGTTCTTTGTTCCTGGTAAGGAAGAACACATTAGAATTCACCTAGAACTTATTCAAGAAATATCTAACAGTGGAAGAGTTTCCCTGCTTGAAGCATTTTAGGTAACCTGGATTATCAGCTTATTCTCAGGATGGACTGGATGTATTTTTAAATTCTTAGCTTTAGTTGCTATTATTTTGCTCACTAAAATTATTATTCAGTGTTTATACTATCATTCAAAAGAGTATGCCAATGATTGTTCAAGCATCTGAAATGGGACCAATGTGCTTGACAATTATGATGCAGAATATGAAAGACTTAATAAAACTGAAGTGTAATAAAGTGGCACTGACAGTAACAAAGGAGGGGCGATTGCAGTGGAAAATGTTATTTGATAAACAAAATGGCTGCTGATAGAAGTCCATATTGAGTCTAATTCTAAGATGGATTCCTGAACATGTAAACTGAAGTTTTTAAGTCTCATATCTTGGGTGTTGACTAACCTTTCCCAGAAATAATATATACTAAAGGAGTATTTTGGAAATCTAGCCTAAAAAGGAATAGGGTATTGAAAAAGTTTATGAGTGGACATGCAGCTCTGAGTTAAAGGTGTTATTATGGAAAGATAAAAGTGAAATATAAGGAAGCCTATAATTACTATGTGTTTCTCTTGTTCTTGGAGGCTGTGCAGTTGTCCTCTGACCTCCCTGCTGCAGCTTTGTTGAATAAAGTTGTTATTTTTCTGAAGAACTGCTGATTTTCTTTTATGATGTATGTTTTATAGCAAAAGTTATCCATAATAATGATGTTCATGGGAAGTTACTAGGTTAATGGCCCTAGCCAAGTTCTAGACCCTTAAGGGTCTCGAGATATGGTCTAAGTTATAAGCAGATTTAAATCAGTACCGACTGCCCCTATCCAAGAGGTACATAGGTGTACTCTTCCCACATCAGGCCAGTAACTGAGTACAATGCCCATTTTGGTATGTACCTTTCCAAGCACCTGCAGCAATTGGAGAAACCACAAAGGTTCCTCACAAGGAAAATTCAAGGTCTTCAGCATCTCTCCTATGTGGATCATCTGATATCACTGTCACTTTATTCTTTTTCATACAGACTACTCAGAGACAATCTCTGCCTTGCATATAAGGCAATCTCTGACCCTGCTTTATTGGAAATGCTGCATATCTGCAAGTCAAATAGTACATGGGTTACTTGCTCTAAAGACCTTCACTGGTATGTGACATTAATAGAACCTGGTGGAGGGACAGATTTGTTTTCCAGAGGTTACCACACATTTGGAACAGACTCCCGCTTCATGTCAAACAGAGCACCTCATTCACCCTCTTCAAATGCAGTCTGGACAATTGGATGGGTAACTGTAAATTCACCCTGGGGGTTCCACCTGTGTCCCTCTTGGACAGGGGCAATAGGTGCTAATCATGGAAATAAGGGTAGAACTTGGCTAGGCTTGTAATGGCCCTAGGGCCATTAGCCTAGTAATTTCCTATGATCCTATGAAACCCCTTTGGTGACTTTATGGTTTCCCATCCAATTGTCCAAGTTACGCTTAAAAAGGGTTAATGAGGGGCTCTACTCTATTTAACCTGTATTGGAAATTTATTCCAGAGGAGAGGAAACCTCTGTGAGACACATCTGCCTCCACAGCAAGTCCTGTTGATGTCACATGCTAGGTTAAGGTCCCTAGAGCGAGTGAATCATGTACCATTTGACTTACAATTGTGCAGCATTTCCATTAAGGCAGAATCAGAGTTTGCTCTGTATGCAAGACACAGGTTGCCTGTGAATAGTCTATATGATACAGAGTATAGTGACAGTGATTTCAGTCTGTCCACATAAGACATGTGCTGAAGACCCTGAATTTTCTTTCTGAGGAACCTTTGAGGTCTCTCCAGTTGCTGCAGGTGCCTGTTTAGGTACATATCAAAGGGTGCATTATACTCTATTATTTGCCTGATGAGGGAAGAGTACAGGGGGTTTATAACTTCTTTTGTTCTGGAAGCTATGCCCTTGCATATGAGGTGAGCAACATAGAAGGCCTTCCTTACCACCGTGGAGACATAGTGATCAAAAGTAAGGTTGCTGTCAAGCTGTGTGCCCAAATCTCTCACCACTGATTTAGAACTTAGGGTGTTGTTATTAATATGGTACTCTGCAGGGACATTGCCTTTGCCAAAGGGGATAATAATGCATTATTTTGCATTGAGTTTAAGAGTATGACTTTGGCACCAATCATTGGTTTGCGTAAGTCCTTGTAGAATGTTGACATCATTTGGGGACTCAATGACTGCTCCCAGTTTGCAGTTATCAGCAAACTTTGTCAGCCACAGACCTTTTGTTTTTGCCTGTACTTCTGAGAAGCAGATTCCAAACAACAGGGGCCCCAGCACCAGTCCCTGTGGAGCAGCACTGGTAATGGGCTTGCTGGTTCATTGGTTCATAGGTTCATAGGTTGATAGGTTCGTAGGTTTATAGGTAGGTACTAGGCTATCAGCTCAAGGACCTATGTAAGCCTAGCCAACAAGGTTCCCTGGCTTACGCCACCCAAGAAAGTTATTTTCCTGTGCCACTGTCAAGCAGAGACACAGAAGTGATCCCCAGAGTGTATTTCCTATTTCCCATCCACTCATCAAGATTTTTCTTGAAGAGTGCTAATGAAGAACTTTGCTTGACATAGATGGTTAGCCTGTTCCAGAGTATGGGAAGTATCTTTGACAGGAATCTATTCCTGCAGCATATCCTGTTTATTGTGGTGACAAGGTTTAGGTCCCCAGAGCATGTAGCTCGGTGGGATTGGGATTTCTTTAGGTGTAGCATGTCCAACAGGTCTGGGTTTGACATAGCTTTATATGTTAGGCAGAGATCACCTCAGAGTAGGCGATATGCTACAGAGTAAAGCTGGAGTTTTTTGAGGCGGTCAGTGTAGGGCATTTGTTTGAGGCCAGTAATCCTCTTTGTGAGGTACTTCTGTGGCCTTTCCAGCTGCTGCAGATGTCTTGTGAGGTACATTCCAAAAGGGGCGTTGTACTCTATAATGGGTCTAATGAGTGTCAAGTAGAGGGGAACAATGACCTCTTTTTTCCTGGATGAGAACCCTTTTATGATGAGGTGTGCCATGTGGAAGGACTTCCTGACTACTGTGGCGATGTGACTACCAAAGGAGAGACTACTGTCCACCTGGGTTCCAAGGTCTCTTATCACACATTCGGTGTTAAGTAGATTGCTGACTATGTGGTAGTTTATGGGTACAGAATTTTTACCAAAGGGGATGACACTGCACTTTTTGTAATTGAGCTTGAGGCCATGGCTCTGACACCAGGCATCTGTCTCAACGAGGCTCTTCTGTAGGATGTCCACATCATTTGGGGACTTGACTATGGCTCCTAGTTTGCAGTCATCTGCAAACTTCATTAGCCAGAGGCCTTCTGTGTTAGCTTGTACTTCAGAGAAGTAGATACCAAACAGGAGAGGTCCCAGGATGGAACCCTGTTGAGGTCAGATTTGGAGTCTGCAATTTTTACAGTGTGGGTTCTTTCAGTGAGCCAGTTGGCAACCCATCTTGTGACGTAGGGATTTATACCTAGTTTAGTGAGTTTAGCTATAATTCCAGAATGGGGGATGGTGTTGAAAGCCTTGGCGAGGTCACGATAGGCTGTGTGAACCACCTTACCCTCATCTACGCCTTTGGTGACTGCCTCAATGAAGTCAATCAGGTTCAGGAGGTATGATCTGCCTTTCACAAACCCGAACTGGGTGAGATCCAGAGTTTGGAGGTTACCAATGTCTTTGTTTAAGAGTTCCATGATGATACGTTCCAAGGCCTTGCAGACCAGGCTCATCAGGCTAATAGGTCGATAGTTCCCGGGATCAGTGGTGGCTCCGCCTTTGTGGAGTGGGATAACTGTTGCTGTGTGCCATTCAGTGGGCACAAAGCCTGATGTGAGGCTATTATTAAACATGGTGCTTAAGTGGGGAGCCAGTTTGTTATGAAGTTCATGTAAAATGCAGCCAGGGATGTTGTCCGGTCCCATGGATGCTGTGTTTTTGACTTTAGAGAGTGCAGCTTTTACCTGCATAGATGTGATTACAGGGACTCTGCATTCTTCCTGTATAGATATGGGCCCTTTAGGGGGTGAGGGGGATAAAGTTAGCACTGAACCTATCTGCCAGGATGTTGGCAATATCAGTTGGTTCTGTAATTTTTGTGCCTTTGTGCTGTAACTCAGAGCAGATCTGGGTGTTGCCATTGAGTTTAATAATATGACTTTGGCACCAATAATTGGTTTGCGTAAGTCCTTGTAGAATGTTGACATCATTTGGGGACTCAATGACTGCTCCCAGTTTGCAGTTATCAGCAACTTTGTCAGCCACAGACCTTTTGTTTTTGCCTGTACTTCTGAGAAGGTGACTCTTCTCAGAAGAGTCCCATAGTAGTAGTAGTAGTGGTGGATGTGGAGTCCCCTGTTTTGACTGTAAGTGTTCTGTCAGTGAGCCAGTTTGCAACCCACCCGACAGTATATGGGTTGACTCCTAGTTGGGTGAGTTTTTCAATGATGCCTGAGTTTGTGTCAAAGGCCTTGGCCAAGTCTTGGTAGGTCATATGCATAGATTTGCCTTTGTTCAGGGCTTTGGTGACAGTGTCAAAGAAGTCCACCAGATTCAACAGGCAGGATCGCCCTTTAACAAAATCAGACTGAGTCGGGTCAAGTGTTTGAAAGTCTCCTATATCCTTGTTGATAAGGTCCATGATGATTCTCTCCATGACCTTACAGATAAGGCTGGTTACGCTAATGGGTCTATAGATCCTGGGGTTGGTGGATGCACCCCCTTGTGCAAGGGAATGACTGTAGCTGTTTTCCATTCAGCAGGGACAAAGCCAGTGCTTAGGCTGTGGTTGAAAAGAGTACCCAATATTGTCGCTAACTCCTGCTTTAAACCATTGAGAATGCAGCCTAGAATGTTATCAGGTCCCATAGAGGATGTGTTTTTGGCCTTGGAGAGAGTGGTTAAGACCTGCTCTTTAGAGATACTAGGTGGAGAATAGGTGGTAGAAATGTTTTGGGGTATATGTGGTGGGGAAAGGGGGAGAAGTTTTTAGTGAACCTCTCTGCTAGCAAGTTGTCTGTTTCCACTGGTTCAGTGTATGTCGTGCCATTCACTACCAGTTCAGAGCAAATCTTGGCTTTTCCTCTAAGGTTTTGGATGTAGCTAAAGAATGTCTTATGGTTCTCCTTAGGTAGGGATGCTAATATAGATTTGTAATTAGCTTTAGAGGATTTTGCAAGATGTCTTATTTGCTGGTTCAAGCTGAGAAGGGTGTGCTTCCAGCTCTGAGATCGTTCCTTCTTGCTCTTAGACAGCAATTTCTTCCTCTTATTATATAACCTGTTTATGGTGCATGTCCACCAGGCAGGCTTGTTTTTTCTTGAGGATCTTGCTTTGGTCCTATCAGGAATGACTGAGTCAATACAATTACATAGATGTTTATGCAATGCATTGGTGTATATCCCAGTATAGGTGTCCCTGCCGCCAGTAAAGAGAGGAGCTTTGAAGCTATTAATGCTGTCTCATAAAAGACTGTAGTTGGCTTTGGAGATGTTTTTTAGCCTAATTTCTCCTTGGGGGGGGGGGGGGTCTGAAGCTATTATTATTTTGAAAAAGTCTGATTTATGATCAGACTTCACTAGTGAGGGCTGCACATTTAAAGTGGTGCACCGTCCTACCATGTTGATGAACACCAAGTCTAGAATGTTTGGGCCTCTTGTAGGGATACAAACTATCTGCTCCAAGGCATTTGAGTTAAGAAAGTGCAAGAACATTTGGGTGATTGCATTTGTACACATATAATTTAGCCAATCTATGGATGGGTAGTTGAAGTCACCCATAACCAGGGTGTTTGGCTGTATTTTGAACAAATCAAGTAGCTCCAAGTAGGCAGTGTGGATATCATGGTACATCTAATATCTATAGCTGGTGATAACTTGGAGAGGGGTCCTTCTTATAGTTATTTGCACATGGAGTAAATCTAGGGAATCATTCTAGTAAACCATTCGGAGGTGTGTCTAGCCTTGATGAATAGTGATACTCCTCCTCCTTTAGTTTTCATGAGTTCATTTTGTGGTCTGAACGTGTGGAAGGCATTATATCCTGGTATGGCTGGGGTGCTCTCCACGGCCTTGAACTAGGTCTCTGTGACTGCACAGATGTCCACATCTTCCAAGGTGAGGAGTGCTTCCAGTGAGTGCAGGTTCAAATTTAGACTCCTAACATTTAGCAGCATAAGCTTAAGGTTGTTTTTTGAGGATATTTTTACATCGGAAATTTAGTTTTTTGTGACTTTGCCTAAAAAAGGCACTATGAGGGAGGCAAGAGCCTTAGCCAGTAGCTGAAAGCCCCGAGGTAACAGGTGGAGACCATCTCTGGCAAAGCATCGTGGTCTATCAACCACATCATCCCAGGCTGACAGGTACTTGATCTCCTTAGAATACCTAATTCAATATAATCTAGTAAATCAGTCATAGTTTATGTCCTGTGAAACACACCAAGAGTGGCACTATCAATTTCTGCCTTTACCTATTTGGCTAATATGTCACTACAGAATGATTTATGAAACTTGACAATTTTAAGCTCAGAACTGATTAGGATAGTTACCCTCCCACCACCAGCAATTCTTTCTCTAAGTCTTGTGAACACCAGTAATGAAACAAATTTGTAAATCTGGGACAAAAAATAAGTCCTCACTTTTTTGCACACAGTATTGTACCAGCCAGTTTTCTTTTAGTAGCATTAGAATGATGTAACTGGCACCTGCAAAACCCACTGAGTTCTTATTCATTTCTTTTTATGCAAGTTAGATGATGCTGTTGTTCTAATACCATCTTCTTAGTCAGCTGCTGCAAGCTGTTAACTTTCTGATATATTTTCCCAGAAAGAGTGGACATTGAATTAGTTAATTTAATCCTATAGTGCTACCTTTTTCTCACACCATTTTGTTGTTGTCTGCAGTTCTGCTGCATAACTAACAGTGAGGTATTTCTTAAGATTGTTATTTACCACTCACATCATAATAATCATATACATGTATCTTGTTTTAACATGTTGTGCTGATATTCCATAGCATCTTCTTGTCTTGTTCCTGATAAACTTGAAATAATGACATAGACTCTTGTAATTAATTCACATCCCTTTTTAGTATCTTCATCATGAAGTAATTTACCAGAAACATACTTTTTGTGATGACCTGTATGCCTGCATATGCAAGTGCAACACAATGCTTCAGCTGGGGTGTTGCTGCAGTTCTTTTTCCCCAGCAATAATAATTGTAAAAAATCACTGCATAAAAAAATGATCATGTGGAAGCATGTTATCCTAATGCTTTTTTAAGCCCTATTCTGTAATATATAATAATGAAACATGACATTGAGCATTAACTGCCAAATATAGTCCAGCTAATATTTCAATTTATTTACATGATAAACCTCACCTGGTGTAATGTTTGCATGATGTTGGTCTGTAGATGGTTGAATTCTGCATTTATTCAACTATACAAAGTACATCATTAAGGTGCAGTAAAATGTAACATCTGGAGGCTGCATTAATTGTAGTGCTCAGATGTGGGCTTATAAAAGTAGTATCATGGAAAGCAACACATAGCATTATAGGTTCATAGGTTCATAGGTTCATACTAGGCTATCTGCCCTGGGGCATTTATAAGCCTAGCCCGATTGTGTTTGGCTTACGCCACCCCTTGATTTGAGTATACTGTGCCCTTTTTAAAGTTTAGTTTACTGTGCCTCTGTCTAATAGTGACACGGAAGTAATCCCTGGGACAAACCTACGATCCCCCATCCACTCATCAAGATTCTTCTTGAAGAGAGTCAGTGAGGTGCTCTGCCTAACATGAATTGGAATTCTATTCCAGAGCGAAGGGAGCCTCTGGGTTATGAATCTGTCCCTCCAGCATGTTCTATTTATTTCTGTGCTGAGGTTCAAGTCCCTCGAGCGCGTGGCTCTAAGGGATTTAGATTTACTGAGGTGGAGCATGTCCATTAATTCTGGGTTGGACATAGCTTTATATGTCAGGCATAGATTGCCTCGAAGTAGGCGGTATGCAACTGAGTAGAACTGGAGTTTTTTTTAACCGAGCAGCATATGGCATCTGTTTGAGTCCCTTGATCCTCCTGGTGAGGTACTTTTGGGGTCTTTCTAATTGCTGCAGGTGTCGGGTAAGGTACATCCCAAAGGGGGCATTGTATTCTATGATGGGCCTGATGAGGGATGAATAAAGGGGCATGATTACCTCTCTTGATCTAAATGTGAATCCTTTCATGATGAGGTGGGCTATGTAGAAGGTCTTTCTAACCACTTTGGCAATGCGGTTGTCAAAGGAGAGATTGCTATCAACTTGGGTCCCCAGATCCCTAATTACTTTCTCTGTACTTAATGGGTTACCACCTATGTGGTAATTTGTGGGCACACTGTTTTTGCCAAAGGGTATGACTATACACTTTTTGGCATTTAGCTTTAGACCATGGCTCTGGCACCAGTTATCCGTCTCTGCGAGACGTTTTTGAAGGATGTTTGTGTCAGCTGGAGAGTCGATTATGGTGCCCAGTTTGCAGTCATCTGCGAACTTGGTGAGCCATAGTCCTCCCACATTGGCCTGTACCTCAGAAAAGTAAATACCGAACAAGAGAGGTCCCAGGACAGAACCTTGTGGGATGCCACTTGTGACCGGTTTCGAGTCTGACATGGCTCCAGCAACTCTGACTCTGTGGGTTTTGTCTTTGAGCCAGTTTGCGACCCATCTTGTGACATAGGGGTTTATATTTAGGCTGGATAGCTTATCTATGATGCCCGAGTGGGATATTGTGTCAAATGCCTTTGCGAGGTCCAGATAGGCTGTGTGGACTACCTTCCCTTCATCTATGGCCTTGGTGACTGTTTCGAAGAAGTCGACCAGGTTCAAAAGGCAGGATCTGCCCTTGACAAAGCCAAATTAGGTAGGATCTAGTGTCTGTAGGTCCCCAATGTCTTTGTTTATGAGTTCCATGATGATCCTCTCCATAGCCTTGCATACTAGGCTAGTCAGGCTTATGGGGCGACAGTTTCCAGGGTCTGCAGAGGCGCCACCTTTGTGGAGTGGGACCACTGTTGCTGTACGCCATTCTTTGGGCACATATCCTGTAGTGAGGCTGAGATTGTACAGCAGTTTTACTTGAGGGATTAGTTCTTCTTGGAGTTCATGTAGGACGCAACCCGGGATGCCATCTGGTCCCATGGAAGCAGTGTTTTTTGCTTTGGAGAGGGCTGCCTTCACCTGAGCATCAGAGATGTTTGGGAGGCTGCACTCTGCCGGGATAGATACTTGCTTTTTTGGGGGGGAGGGGGTGGAGAAGTTTGCACTGAACCTGTCTGCCAGGATATTGGCGATGTCTGTGGGTTCAGTGTATTTTTTGTCATTTAGAATCAACTCAGAACAAGTCTGGGAGCTGTATCCCAGGTTCCTAACATAACTGAAAAAAGTCTTATGATTGTCTTTAGTGTCCTGTGCAATTTTTCTCTCGAAGCTGGCCTTGGAGGATTTTATGAGGGATCGTAATTTTTTGCTAGTACTGATCAGAGATGCCTTCCCTTTTAGGGATTTTGCTCTATCATGTAGTAGCTTCCTCCTTCTGTTGTACAGTTTATTTATGGCTGGGGTCCACCAGACTGGACGCCTGCCTTTGGATGATTGGGTCTTGATTTTGTTTGGGATAGCATGATCCATGCATTCCTGGAGATGTCCGTAGAATGCATTTATATAGGATTCTGCAGTTTGGGCCGTAGTTTCCACAGGCCCTGAGGCCTTGAAGGATTCCACTTCGGTTTTGAGAAGTGTGAAGTTCGCTTTTGAGAAGTTTTTCACTGTGGTTTTCTGGGCTGGGGGTGGGGTTGGGATGTGGATATCCAGTGAAATTAATTTATGGTCTGATCTTACCAATGAGGGATATATTTCTGGTATGGAGCATAGAGTCCCCATGTTGGTAATGATCAGGTCTAGTATTTTTTCCCCTCTTGTGGGAGTGGTGACTAGTTGTTCCATAGCATTTGAGTTTATAAATTCCAGGAACCTTTGGGCTAAGGTGCTGGGGCTTGAGTAATGCTCCCAGTCTATGTTCGGGTAGTTGAAGTCGCCCAATATAATGGTGTTCGGAGAGATCTTCATGTTCTCCAATGTTTTCAGGAAAGCTGAGTGGGATTCCTGACTTTGAGAGGGTGGTCTGTAGGATGCTATAAACTGAAAAGCAGTCTTGCCCACTGCCAATTGCACATGGATGGTCTCCGATACTTCGTGCACTGCCACTAACCTGGAGGTGTGGATATTCTTGATAAATATGGAAACTCCCCCTCCTTTTGTGGTTCGGTCCGGGTTTTGGGGCCAAAAAGCATGATATGAGGTATAACCTGGTAGTGCTGGGGTGCTCTCTGGAGCCTTGAACCAGGTTTCTGTCACTGCACAGATATCGATGTTCTCCATACTGAGGAGAGCTTAGAGTGCATGCATCTTGAGGTTAAGACTTCTGGCGTTTAGCAGCATTACCCGTAGTTTCTTGTTCCTTGTGCTGTCTATGGAGGTGGGTTTGACTTTTGAGCCTTGCCTAAAAAAGGCACTGAGGGGGTGGCAAGAGCCTTTGCCAATATCCGAAAGCCCAGGGGTGACAGGTGCAAGCCATCCCTAGCGAAGCAACGTGGCTTGTCGAGCATGTCATCCCAGGCTGACAGACACTGGATCCCCTTTGAATGACACCAAAATTTTAGCCAATTGTTAAAATCGATCATTTTGTCTTTATACTGTGGCATCATTCTAGGTGAGGGTAAGATGCTGCTCAAGGTCAGGGTCATACCCACCTGGGCTACATGATCAGAGAGCTCCTCTATGTCTCTTTTCATGTAGTCGAGGGAGGTACGTCTCAGGTCATTCACGCCAGCATGTACAATGACTGAGTCATATTTGTATTTGCTATGGAGTGACCTGAGTGCTTGCGTTATGTGGTGGATCCTAGCGCCCGACAGGCAGCTCACTGTGACCTTCTCTTTATTCAGCCTGGTGAGCGGGACGTTAGTGTGTCTGACAATAGAGTCACCTATTACAAGAGTATCAGGTGTGTTATTCAGCCTTAAGGGCTGTGACTGCTTGGCACACTGACTTTGTGTGCTATGTGTTGTACATGTTTTGTTTTGGGGTAGCGTTTGCTTGGATGTCTGCTTTGGAGGTCTCTGTTGCTTAGGTAGATTTTTATTTAGAGCCTCCGAGTATGTTTTTGCGTTTTTATGTGTTTAGTTCGCTGTTGTGGTGGGACTATGTGATACTGGAATTGTGTTGTGTGAGGTTACCTTCTCCTCCTGACTGGTTACACCAGTTTTGAGATGAGAGAGCTCAGCCTCCAGTTTGGCTATATGGTTGCATCTCTCACATATATTTGAACCTGTTTGGAGGAGGAGAGGGTTGTCCATGTACATGAGACAGTTGTAACATTGCCTCAAAATTCCCAGATTCACCAGCTGGATTGGAGAGGAAACCATTGATTGACCTTTGGACATACTAGAGTAATATAGGGAACTGAATTAAAATGGACCAATAGGGGACAAGGTAATCATAGAGAGTATATTATAATACTGATGTTTTAACAAATGCTGTTGTCTGATACCCAAAGGTGAGAATAGCCAAACTTGGGCAAAATGAATATTTCACTTTATTTTACATGTTTGCAAATAGTTTTACAGTGTTTGTCCTATGGGTATAAGTGCTGACATATTTTGCTTTATAGCTCTTTTCATAATGAAAAGGCTTGCTACAGGAAAAAGATGATTATTAGCAGGCAACATAAAGCATTTTGTCTTGATGCTTTCACATGCAGTGTTCTTACATCTCATACATGTATCTTGTTTCAACAGGTTGTGCTGATATTCTATACAAAAATTATTATCTTACTCCTTATAAACTTGAAACAGAAGTAATAGCCAGATATAGGCAAGAAGACTATTTAATTGTATTTTACATGACTGAGAATAACATTTTCTGTAGTATTAGCTTATGTAGCATTTCTGTGTAGATGTAGGTCCTCATAACTGCCACACTTGCTGCTTCTGTGTGGGCACTTGTTGATGATGGGCAAGGGTGACATGACTGCGGCAAATTCACAGGTCACTCTTTATAGCTTATATTTACTCACTGTCAAATGCAGAACTATGCAAAAGTGGCATGCCTATTGTTTATTTGTGTGAGAGAGATACAAGAGCTACCTTAGCAGGATGCAGCAGAAAAATCAAAATATATTAACAGATACACACACAGACAAATGCACATACACAATGACATTCACAGATTAAGACTGACATACAGTCAGCCACATATGCGCACACATATACACGCATATTCTACTGTACTCATGTACATACACATAATGGTGGAAACTCAGGATATGATGAAACAGTAAAACTATAAGGTATACACATAATGCACCTATTTCTGATGGTGTAATGAGAACATTATATTATACTGCCAAATATGGTTGCTTCACTTTAACTTGTAACGTGACATGCACATCTGCTTATGACTAGATATATTGAACTTGTATCCTCTCTACTATATGGGCCTTCGAGTTTCAAGTTATTTTTGTTGGTCTTTGTAATTGACTGTCCTGACAAAGTATCACTAAAGGCAAGTGTGCAACCAGGCATACACTAGCCACAGTGGACAAATCCGTTTTTAAGGAATGATGTGCTGCTAAGTACAAAAGCACCTAATGTCCCGGCTTTAAACACACAAATTAATTAAAAGGCCACAGGTGAGCAATAGAAGAAGGTAACTCTGGACAGGGTGACATATGTCTGTTACACCATACCTGTCCAATTAAAGGTTTTCAGTGTAATGATTGTAGGACATATACACTGTATCTTTCATTTGGTATTTTATTTTATTAAACATTTTACTTGGGTAGAATACTGATTAAACAATGCCCATTTACAAACTCAGCCTGGGTTATGTTATAATGTCATAAAACAATACATAGTATGCAAATAACACTTGTTTATATTTTTGATTAAGCATATAAAATCTGAGAAACAATATATTCGTAGAACATCTAAAAAAACAAATGTATGTACAGTTACATAAGTAGAACAGAAATGGAGAATATAGTTAAATTAGAAAGATTAGAGGTGGTGGAGTTTTGGGAAGTACTAACTAGGTTAGGAAAGCTAATATTTGGAATATATACCATAGGAAAAACAGTAATTCTTCCTTTGGAGAACAGTTCCAAAAACCCTAGTTGTAACCTTGTTAATGGGCACTGATTGTTGTTAGTGTGATCTTGAAAAGATCACAGTAAGCTGCCTGTCAGGCGCTAGAATCCGCCACATAACACAAGCACTCAGGTCACTCCACAGCAAGTACAAGTATGACTCAGTCATTGTCCATGCCGGTGTGAACGACCTGAGACGTACCTCCCTGGACTACATGAAAAGAGACATAGAGGAGCTCTCAGATTATGTAGCCCAGGCCGGTATGACCCTGACCCTGAGCAGTATCCTACCCTCACCAAGAATGATGCCACAATACAGAGACAAAATGATCAGCTTTAATAATTGGCTTAATTACTGGTGTCATTCTAAGGGGATCCAATGTCTGTCTGCCTGGGATGACATGCTTGACAAGCCATGCTGCTTCACAAGGGACAGCTTGCACCTGTCACCCCTGGGCTTCCGGATATTGGCAAAGGCTCTTGCCACCCCCATAGTGCTTTTTTTAGGCAAGGCTCAAATGATAAACCTACCGCCCTAGAAAACAAAAATGGAGAAAAACTAAGGGTAATACTGCTCAATGCCAGAAGTCTAAACCTCAAGATGCACGCCCTCGAAGCCCTCCTCAGTATGGAGAACATCGATGTCTGTGCTGTGATTGAAACCTGATTCAAGGCTCCTGAGAGCACCCCAGCACTATCAGGTTATACCTCATATCATGCGTTCCGGCCCCAAAATTCAGACCGAACCACAAAAGGAGGGGGAGTATCCATATTCATAAAGGATACCCACACCTCCAGGTTAGTGGCAACGCACGAAGCATCGGAGACCATCCAGGTGCAATTAACCATAGGTAAAACTGCCCTACAGTTTGTAGCATGCTACAGACCACCCTCTCAAACTCAGGAAACCCACACAGCCTTCCTGAAGACACTGGAGAGTATGAATGTCTCTCCAAACACCATCATATTGGGTGACCTCAACTACCCAAACATAGACTGGGAACATTACTCAAGCCCCAACACCCTAGCCCAAAGGTTCCTGGAGTTCATAAACTCAAATGCTATGGAACAACTAGTCACCATTCCCACAAGAGGAGAAAATATACTAGACCTGATCATCACAAACATGGGGACAAAATGCTCCACACCGGAAGTATATCCCTCATTGGTGAGATCAGACCATAAATTAATCTCACTGGAGATCCACATCCCGCCACCAACCCCAGCAAAAAAGACCACAGTGAAGAACTTTTCAAAAGCAAACTTAAGACTGGAGTGGTATCCTTCAAGGCCCCCGAGCCAGTGGAAACCACAACCCACGCTGCTGAAACCCTTACAAATGCCTTCTACGAGCACCTCCAGGAATATATGGATCAAGCAATCCCTAATAAAATCAAGACCCTTTCCACCAAAGGCAGGCACCCGGTCTGGTGGACCCCAGCCATAAACAAACTCTACAACAAGAGGAGAAAGCTACTACATGACAGAGCAAAATCCCTAAAAGGGAAGGCATCTCTGATCAATACTAGCAAAAAACTACGATCACTCATAAAATCATCCAAGGCCAACTTTGAGAGAAAAATCGCTAATGACACAAAAGACAATCATAAGGCCTTCTTTAGCTATGTTAGAAACCTGGGTGGAAACTCCCAGATATGCTCAGAATTAGTCCAAAATGATACAAAAATCACTGAACCCACAGACATTGCCAACATACTGGCAGACAGGTTCAGTGCAAATTTCTCCCCTCCCTCCCCCCTAAAAGGAGAAATATCTATCCCACCAGAGTCTAGCCTCCCAAACATCTCAGATGCCCAGGTGAGAGCTGCTCTCTCTAAAGCAAAAAACACAGCATCAATGACGGTGTCCCCGGCTGTGTGCTACACGAACTCAATGAGGAACTAAACCCACACATAAGGCTGCTGTTTAATCTTAGCCTTACTACAGGATACATACCCAAAGAATGGCGTACGGCAACTGTGGTCCCACTCCACAAAGGCGGTGCTTCTACGGACCCTGGAAATTACCACCCCATAATCTTGACGAGCCTTGTCTGCAAAGCTATGGAGAGGATCATAATGGAACTCATAAATAAAGACATTGGGGACCTACAGACACTGGATCCTACCCATTTTGGCTTTGTCAAGGGCAGATCCTGCCTCTTGAACTTGGTCGACTTTTTCAAAACAGTCACTAAGGCCATTGATGAGGGTAAGGCAGTTCACACAGCCTACCTTGACCTAGCAAAAGCGTTTGACACAATACCCCACTCGGGCATCATAGAAAAGCTCACCAGCTTAGATGTAAACCCATATGTCACAAGATGGGTTGCAAACTGGCTCAAGGACAGAACACACAGGGTTAGAGTTGCTGGTGCCATGTCAGACTCTAAGCCGGTCACAGCGGTGTCCCACAGGGCTCAGTCCTGGGCCCCTCTTGTTCGGCATTTATTTTTCTGAAGTGCAGGCAAACATAGGGGATTGTGGCTGACAAAATTTGCAGATGACTGCAAACTGGGCACCATAATTGACACTCCATCAGACACAGACATCCTCCAGAGAGGTCTCATAGAAATGGATAACTGGTGCCAGAGCCATGGCCTTAAGCTAAATGCAAAAAAATGTATAGTCATACCCTTTGGGAAAAACAAGGTAACCCCTAATTACCACATAGGTGGTAATCCATTAAACACGGAAGAAGTTATCAGGGACCTGGGGACCCAAGTTGACAGTAACCTCTCTTTTGACACTCACATTGCCAAAGTGGTTAGGAAGACCTTCTACATTGCCCACCTGATCATGAAGGGATTCACATCCATATCAGGAGAGGTCATTGTACCCCTGTACTCTTCACTTATCAGACCAATGATTGAGTACAACGCCCCATTCGGAATGTACCTTACCCGACACCTGCAGCAGTTGGAAAGACCCCAGAAGTTCCTCACCAAAAGGATAAAGGGGCTCAAACATATGTCATACGCTGCCCGACTGAAGAAACTCCAGCTCTATTCAGTCGCATACCGTCTGCTCAGAGGTGATCTGTGCCTGACATACAAGGCCATGTCCAACCCGGAATTAATGGACATGCTCCACCTCAAAAAATCCAAATTCACCAGAGCCACGGGAGCAAGAGACTTAAACCTCAACACGGATATAAATAGGACGTGCTGGAGGGACAGATTCATCACCCAGAGACTCCCTACACTATGGAACAGAATCCCAGTCCATGTGAGGCAGAGCCCCTCACTGAGTCTGTTCAAGAGAAATCTTGACGAGTGGATGGGAGATCGTAGGATTACCCCGGGAATCATCTCTGTGTCACTGCTGGACAGAGGCACAGCAAACTAATGGGTATAGTATTCTCATCCTAAGGGGTGGTGAAAGCCACACACACTCTGGCTAGGCTTATAAATGCCCTAGGGCAGATAGCCTAGTATGAACCTATGAACCTATGAAATCTAGAATAGTTTCTCCAGTGTCTAACCTGGCAGAAGGTACGAAGGAAAAACCTTTTTTAAATAAACTAAAATACCTATTGCCAGTAGGAAGAGTGCTGTCATTGAAAATTGTAACTTGTGAATCATGTATGATGATGTCTTCACCAGGGGTCTGCTCTATTTCATACTCAGGGAATAAAGGAACAACACATTTTATAATGTTAAACATTGCAATGAATCTAATGCACTGTATAGACACTGGGTAACTTGTGGTGAAGGTAAAAAAATGTACTTTTTCTGTGCTAGAACAAGTACCCCAGAACTCCAGAGGTAGCCTTTGAGACATTCTGGTTGAGTACAAAGAATTACTTTGGCAGTTGCGTCTGAATACTAGTGAGAATCTTAGGATAATGATGCTATTTCTATCACTAGTGCACTAAAGTTAAGGGCTATGCAACTGTAAAATGGGTTTTACTCAAGAATGATGGCTTAGGTTTTCTTCTACCTTTAGATATCAGTATTCCAGGTACTTTTAGGTTTTGTAACCTGAATTAGATGTGTTGTAATTTGTGTTTTACATCCCTGAGTTGTTGCTCAATGGTTCACTGTTTTTACACATTTGTTTTTGGATTTATGTTTTAAATTCTTCATGGTTGATCAATATTTTAACTACTGTTGAATGTTTTGCACCACTAATGCATCTTTAATTGTTTTTATTGCTTTCCTGATTGAGACATTAATTACTTGATGTTTCCCCCCTTGATTATTTAAAAAGGCTGTTCTATAACATTGTGATAGTTCTGAAGAAGTCCCTTTATGTTTTGGGATGGAAGTGCTTAACTGTTGTCATTAAAGATATTTTGTTTTTCATCACCTGTTGCCTCTGTTTGTTCTAAGGCTTGTTGTCGGCCAAGTGTCCTTTGGTTTTGCAGTTTGTGTTCTTGGCTGGTACTCTTGTCTGTGGCTTGCAAATTAACTTGCTGGATGATCCATTCTTCAAACATTATGTTAGCTATTAATTACAAGGCTATTTTGACCAAACTTAAAGATTGTCTTTCTACTAAAAGATCTATTTTTTGCTAATTTAGAAGATCAAAGTACATTAAAATGTTACTGAGAGATGCTTATACTGCTAATGGACTCAGATGACTAATAAACATTGATTTTGTATAAATCAAGAACCATGCCTTTAGATAATACGCATCTCTGAAAGAGTTTTACAAGACTTTCTTGAGATTTCTCTTTGTGGATTACCACCTCTTTTTTAACAGACTGAAAAAAATGTAAAGGTGAATACTTAATTCACCTACAATGTTGCTGAAATTAATAGAGCTTCATTAAAGATTGCCATTTTTCTGCGTTTGGAATGTCATAACAACTGTTGGATCAAATGTTATGACTATACTTCCTAGGCCTTTAAAGATGAAAACCAATTTCTGCTTTTATAATAGATGATAACTAAAGGATGATTATTTCTACTCCTCTACTATACTAAATTAATTTTCCCACGAAGATCTTTGTAAACTAATATTATCAAGATGAGTGATTCAAAAATTATGGCATTTTTGATGAATATTTTACTAGTTTTGTGGGCTAAATGTCAGTATTACAGGTTTAAATAAGTACTGTACTCCTGGCATAGTTAAACATCCCTGGTAGTACTTTAAAATCAATGGGCCCAGAGTCCCTCCATACCTACTCCATTTATTAACTAAGATCTTTGTTAATGAACAGACCTGATGACAGCCAGTCCCAGCAAGATACAATTGGATTGTTGAGGATTTACACTCTAAGTGAGGTTGTGTTGGTTTACTGTTAACTTATTCAACATGTGGATAGTACAACCCAATCAGTACATTTCTACAACCGGAACTCTTTTTTTTTCCATCTCTCTGTTAGTGACTCCATGGATTTCTTTTGGAACTACCATCTGTATTGTTTAGCTGGGAGAATTTGAGGAATGATCTGTGAGTAACTACTGCTGTTGGTTGGGTGGGTGGCCTAATGGTTAATGTGTTTACAAACACAAGGTGCAGGTTTTGAGTCTCATAAGGGATAATTGGCTAGGCTTAAAATGGCTTGCAAGGGCAGTTAGCTTAGTACAAACCTATGAACCTATGAAAACCTACGGCGTTTCTCTGCCTTTGTAAGTTGTGCAATGAAGTGTCTTCTTGCATAACTCTTGAGGCTTATGGATCTCGGCTGCTTGAACACAGCGTCTTTTCCTTTATCTTCTACTAGTTGCTAACTCTGACTGGGTGACCTGAGCTGCTTGATTATGGCTACATATCAATGATGGAATTCCCTCTTCCTTTTGACTGCTAATAAACTAAGTCCTTTGCAAATGCAGACAAGTTATTTTTAGGTTCATAGGTTCATAGGATTATACTAGGCTATCTGCCCTAAGGCATTTATAAGCCTAGCCCAGAGTTTTTGTGGCTTACGCCACCCCTTATGTTAAAAAATACTGTGCCCATTAGTTTGTTGTGCCTCTGTCCAGCAGTGACACAGAGATGATTCCCGGGGTAAACCTACGATCTCCCATCCACCGGTCAAGATTTCTCTTGAACAGAGCCAGCGAGGTGCTCTGCCTCACATGGACCGGGATTTTATTCCACAACATAGGGAGTCTCTGGGTGACAAATCTATCCCTCCAGCATGTCCTATTTATATCCGTGCTAAGGTTTAAGTCGCTTGCTCTAGTGGATCTGGTAGATTTGGATTTTTTGAGGTGGAGCATGTCCATTAATTCCTGGTTGGACATGGCCTTGTATGTCAGGCACAGGTCACCTCTGAGCAGATGGTATGCGACTGAATAGAGCTGGAGTTTCTTCAGTCTGGCAGCATATGACAGATTTTGGAGTCCCTTTATCCTTTTGGTGAGGAACTTTTGGGGTCTCTCCAATTGCTGCAGGTGTCGGGTGAGATACATCCTGAATGGGGCATTGTACTCGATCATTGGTCTGATAAGTGAAGAGTACAGGGGAACAATGACCTCACTTTATCTGGATGTGAATCCCTTCATGATCAGGTGGGCAATGTAGAAGGTTTTTCTAACCACTTTAGCAATGTAAGTGTCAAAAGAAAGGCCACTGTCAACCTGGGTCCCCAGGTCCCTGATAACCTCTTCTGTGCTTAGTGGATTGCCACATATATGGTAGCTTGGGGTTACCTTGTTTTTCCCGAAGGGTATGACTATACATTTTTTGGCATTTAACTTCAGGCCATGGCTCTGGCACCAGCTATCAGTTTCCATGAGACCCCTCTGAAGGATATCTGTGTCTGATGTACTTTCCACTATGGCTCCCAGTTTGCAGTCATCTGCAAACTTTGTCAGCCATAGTCCTCCTATGTTAGCCTGTACTTCTGAGAAGTAGATGCCGAACAACAGGGGCCAAGGACTGAGCCCTGTGGGACACCACTTGTGACCGGCTTGGAGTCTGACATGGCGCCAGCTACTCTAACCCTGTGGGTTCTGTCCTTTAGCCAGTTTGCAACCCATCTTGTGACATATGGGTTTACATTTAAGCTGGTAAGTTTCTCTATAATACCCGAGTGGGGTATTGTGTTGAAAGCTTTTGCAAGGTCAAGGTAGGCTGTATGGACTGCCTTTCCCTCATCAATGGCCTTGGTGACTGTTTCGAAGAAGTCGACCAAGTTCAAAAGGCATGATCTGCTCTTGACAAAGCCAAACTGGGTCGGGTCCAATGTCTGCAAGTCCCCTATGTCTTTGTTTATGAGTTCCATTATGATCCTCTCCATAGCTTTGCAGACCAGGCTTGTAAAGCTTATGGGGTGGTAATTACCAGGGTCCGTAGAGGCACCGCCTTTGTGGAGTGGGGCCACAGTTGCCGTACGCCACGCCTTGGGCACGTATCCTGTGGTAAGGCTAAGATTAAACAGCTGCCTTATGTGCGGGTTTAGTTCCTCATTGAGTTCATGTAGCACACAGCCGGGGACACCATCCGGTCCCATTGATGCTGTGTTTTTAGCTTTAGAGAGAGCAGCTTTCACCTGCGCATTGGAGATGTCTGGGAGGCTGCACTCCGCTGGGATAGTTATCTCTCCTTTTGGGGGGGAGAGGGGGGTGAAGTTTGCACTGAACCTGTTTGCCAGTATGTTGGCAATGTCTGTGGGTTCAGTGATTTTTGTATCATTTTGGACTAATTCTGAGCATATCTGGGAGTTTCCACCCAGGTTCCTAACATAGCTGAAGAAGGCCTTATGATTGTCTTTTGAATCTATGGCAATTTTTCTCTCAAAGTTGGCCTTGGATGATTTTATGAGTGCTCATATTTTTTTACTAATAATGATCAAAGGTGTCTTCTCTTTTATGGCTTTTGCTCTATCATGTAACAGCTTTCTCCTCTTATTGTAAAGTTTGTTTATGGCTGGGGTCCACCAGACTGGACGTTTGCCCTTGGTGGAAAGAGTCTTGGTTTTATTAGGGATTGCCTGATCCATGCAGTCCTGGAGGTGTTCATAGAAGGCATTTGTAAGGGCTTCCGCAGCTTGGGTTGTGGTTTCCACTGGCTCGGGGGCCTTGAAGGATACCACACCAGTCTTGAGTAGTGTGAAGTTTGCTTTAGAGAAGTTCTTCACTATGGTCTTTTTTGTTTGGGGTGGGGGCGGGATGTGGATATCCAGTGAGATTAGTTTATGATCTGATCTCACCAATGAGGGATATACTTCCGGTGTGGAGCATTTTGTCCCCATGTTTGTGATGATGAGATCTAGTATATTTTCTCCTCTCATTGCTTTCCTTTTTTTTATTTTTTTTGCTTTATTATCTTATTATAGGGAGTGCACTAGGCTCTGTTAATAGGTTTTTCACTGAGAAAAGCTCTAGTGTCTTGTTCTTTATGTGATAACTTTCTTGAATGTGAAAGAGCAACAGATTACTGGTCTGCACTGTAGTGGCAGGACAGGTAGCTTACATCCTTCTAAGTTGGGAATTGCTGATTGAGGGCTCAGTGTCAGTTATTCTAAAAGTGTATTAATTCTGGTTTAAGCACTTGGGCTTCAGGCCAGTTATTTTACATGAAAAGGGTTCGTGGTCTGCACTCTTGTGGGAGGAGAGGCTGGACTCTGCCCTTCTGAGCTGGGAATTTCTGGTTAAAGACTTATAGTGCCTGCATATTTGAACTGCTTCTTACTGAAATTGGTACACCTTGTTTGCTGTAGCGTAGACTAGATCCAGGCCTGTTGAATCTAGCTTTGTTTGTATAACTTGAGCACTAATCCAGGCATTCTTTAAAGTATTCATTTGTATTTATTACTGCTTGGTAGTAACTTGATTAAAGTGTAGCTATCATTCTAAGTCTTTTGGATTAAGCACTTGGGCTTCAGACCAGTTGTTTTACATTAGGAAGGTTTGTGGCCTGCACTGTGGTGGCAGGACAGGTAGCTTACATCCTTCTAAGTTGGGAACTGCTGATTGAGGGCTCAGTGTCTGTTATTCTAAAAGTGTATTAGTTCTGGTTTAAGCACTTGGGCTTCAGGCCAGTTATTTTACATTAAGAAGGTTTGTGGTCTGCACTCTTGTGGGAGGAGAGGCTGGACTCTGCCCTTCTGAGCTGTGAATTTCTGGTTAAAGGCTTATAGTGCCTGCATGTTTCAACTGTTTCTTACTGAAATTGGTACACCTTGTTTGCTGTAGCATAGACTAGATCCAGGCTTGCTGAATCTAGCTCTGTTTGTATGCTTGTTGTTTGTTTGCTTGTTATTTCCCTGAAACGCTAATACCACCTAAAACGCGGCTTTTCAGTACTTCTGTGGATCCCTAGTGATATCTGCATTGCTTACTTTACTCATTTCCTTGTTTCACTTAAAAGAAAGTTACTGTTTGTCATTTTTGCATTTAAGTTACTTGTAACACATTGCATTTAAGTTACCTGGCACTTGCTCACTAAAGCAATTATATAAGTCAGCACTAAAAAATTAAAAGCACTACACTCTCACAAAGTCCTCTTGAGTACCTTGTTCCCCATTGGCCCTTTTTTTTCAATTATAAAGGAATTCCCAATACTATTCTAGCATGTCCAAAGGTCAGTTGTCAATCTTCTCTCCGGTCCAGCTGGTGAATCTGGGAATCTTGAGGCAATGTTACAACTGCCTCATGTACACAGACAACCCTCTCCTCCTCCCAACAAATTCCAACACATGTGAGAGATGCATCCATATAGCCAAAATGGAGGCTAAGGTCTCTCAACTCAGTACTGGCCGAACCAGTCAGGAGGAGAAGGAAACCACACTCAGTACAATTCCAGTCTCACATAGACCTACCACAACAGCAAACCAAACACATAAACACACAAAAACATACTCGGAGGCTCTAAATAAAAATCTGCCAAAGCAGCAGAGACCTCCAAAGCAGACACCCAAGAAACCGCTACCCCAAAACAAAACACGTGCAACACATAGCTCACAAAGCCAGTGTGCTGAACAGTCACAGCCCTTAAGGCTAAATAACACACCTGATACACTTGTAATAGGTGACTCTATCGTCAGGCACACTGACGTCCCGCTCACCAGGCTGAACAAGGAGAAGGTCACGGTGAGCTGCCTGTCAGGCGCTAGGATCCACCACATAACACAAGCACTCAGGTCACTCCAAGGCAAGTACAAATATGACTTAGTCATTGTCCATGCTGGTCTGAATGACCTGAGATGTACCTCCCTGGACTACATGAAAAGAGACATAGAGGAGCTCTCTGAGCATGTGGCCCAGGCCGGTATGACCCTGACCTTGAGTAGCATCTTACCCTCACCAAGAATGATGCCACAATATGAAGACAAGATGATCAATTTCAACAATTGGCTATAAGTATTGTTGTCATTCAAAGGGGATCCAATTCCTGTCAGCCTGGGATGACATGCTCGACAAGCCACAATGCTTCGCTAGGGACGGCTTGCACCTGTCACCCCTGGGCTTTTGGATATTGGCAAAGGCTCTTGCTACCCCCATAGTGCCTTTTTTAGGCAAGGCTCAAAAGACAAACCCACCTCCATAGGTATCACAAGGGATAAGAAACTAAGAGTAATGCTACTCAACGCCAGAAGTCTAAACCTCAAGATGCACGCACTTGAAACTCTCCTTAGCATGGAGAACATCAATATCTGTGCAGTAACAGAAACCTGGTTCAAGGCTCCCGAGAGCACCCCAGCACTACCAGGTTATACCTCATACCATGCTTTTCGGCCTCAAAACTTGGACCGACCCACAAAAGGAGGGGGAGTATCAATATTCATCAAAGATACCCACACCTCCAGGTTGGTGGCACAGCATGAAGCATCAGAGACTATCCATGTGCAACTAACAGTGGGTAAAACTGCCTTTCAGTTTATAGCCTGCTACAGACCACCCTTCCTAAGCCAGTAACCCCACTCGGCCTTCCTGAGAACACTGGAAAATATGAATGTCTCTCCAAACACCATTATATTGGGCGACTTCAACTACCCAAACATAGACTGGGAGCATTACTCTAGCTCTAACACCCTAGCCCAAAGGTTCCTAGAATTTATAAACTCAAATGCTATGGAACAACTTGTTACCACTCCCACAAGAGGGGAAAACATACTGGACCTGATTATCACCAACATGGGGACTCTATGCTCCAGACCAGAAGTGTATCCCTCACTGGTAAGATCAGACCATAAACTAATCTCACTGGATATTCACATCCCGACACCACCCCCTCCCCAGAAAACCACAGTGAAAAACTTCTCTAAAGCAAGTTTCACACTCCTCAAAACCAAGAAGGAATCCTTCAAAGCCCCCGGGCCTGTGGAAAATACGGCCCAGACCGCAGAATCCTTTATAAACGCATTCTATGAACACCTTCAGGAATGCATGGATCATGCGATCCCAAATAAAACCAAGACCCAATCCTCCAAAGGCAGACGTCCTGTCTGGTGGACCCCAGCCATAAACAAACTATACAATAGAAGGAGGAAGCTACTAAATGATAGAGCAAAATTCCAAAAAGGGAAGGCATCTCTGATCAGTATTAGCAAAAAACTACGGGCACTCATAAAATCGTCTAAGGCCAGCTTCGAGAGAAAAATTGCACAGGACACTAAGGATAATCACAAGGCTTTCTTTAGTTATGTTAGGAACCTGGGTGGTAATTCCCAGATATGCTCAGAATTAGTCCAAAATGACAAAAAATACACCGAACCCACAGACATTGCCAACATCCTAGCTGACAGGTTCAGCACAAACTTCTCCCCCCCTCCCCACCAAAAGGGCAAATATCTATCCCAGCAGTGTGCTGCCCCCCTGAAATATCAGATGCTCAGGTAAGAGCCGCCCTCTCCAAAGCAAAAAACACAGCATCAGTGGGACCAGACGGTGTCTCAGGCTGCGTCCTACATGAACTCCAAGAAGAGCTAAACCCAAACATAAAACTACTGTTCAATCTCAGCCTTACTACAGGATATGTACCCAAAGAGTGGCATATAGCAACTGTGGTCCCTCTCCACAAAGGTGGTGCCTCAACGGATCCTGGAAACTATCGCCCCATAAGCATGACTAGCTTGGTCTGCAAAGCTATGGAAAGGATCATCATGGACCTCATAAATAAAGATATTGGGGACCTACAGACACTGGATCCTACCCAGTTCGGCTTTGTTAAGGGCAGATCCTGCCTCTTAAACCTGGTTGATTTCTTTGAAACAGTCACCAAGGCCATTGACGAGGGGAAGGTGGTCCACACAGCCTACCTGGACCTCGCAAAAGCCTTCGATACAATACCCCACTCGGGCATTATAGATAAGCTCACCAACTTAAATATAAACCCCTATGTCACTAGATGGGTTGCAAACTGGCTCAAGGACAGAACCCACATGGTTAGAATTGCTGGAGCCATGTCAGACTCCAAACCAGTTACAAGTGGCGTCCCACAAGGCTCAGTCCTGGGACCTCTCTTGTTCGGTATATATTTCTTTTAGGTAAAGGCCAACACGGAAGGACTGTGGCTGACCAAGTTCGCAGATGACTGCAAACTGGGCGCCATAATCAACTCTCCAGTCGACACAAGCATCCTCCAAAAGGGCCTCATAGAAACAGACAACTGGTGCCAGAGCCATGGCCTCAAGCTAAAACGCCAAAAAGTGTATAGTCATCCCCTTTGGCAAAAACAAAGTGCCCACAAATTACCACATAGGTGGTAATCCATTAAATACAGAAGAAGTAATTAGGGACCTGGGGACCCAAGTTGATAGCAATCTCTCCTTTGACAACCACATGGCCAAAGTGGTTAGAAAAACATTTTATATAGCCCACCTAATCATGAAGGGATTCACATCTAGATCAGGGGAGGTCATCATGCCTCTTTAGCCATCCCTCATCAGGCCCATAATTGAGTACAATGCCCCTTTTGGGATGTACCTTACCAGACACCTGCAGCAACTGGAAAGACCCCAAAAGTACCTCACCAAGAGGATCAAAGGGCTCAAACAGATGCCATATGCTGCCCGGTTAAAGAAACTCCAGCTCTACTCAGTGGCATACCACCTGTTCAGAGGCGATCTGTGCCTGACGTATAAAGCCATGTCCAACCCGGAATTAATGGACATGCTGCACCTCAGAAAATCCAAATCCCATCGAACTACACGCTCGACAGACTTGATCCTCAGCACCGAAATAAATAGGACATGCTGGAGGGACAGATTCATAACCCAGAGGCTCCCTTCACTCTGGAATAAAATCCCAGTCCAGGTTAGGCAGAGTCCCTCATTGACTCTCTTCAAGAGGAATCTTGATGAGTGGATGGGAGATCGTAGGTTTACCCCGGGTATCACTTCTGTGTCACTGTTAGACAGAGGCACAGTATACTAACCTCGAAAAAGGGCATAGCAAAATTAATTTAAAATGGGTGGTGAAAGCCAAACGCATTCTGGCTCTGCTTATAAATGCCCTAGGGCAGATAGCCTAGTATGAACCTATGAACCTATTACTGCAGCCAGATATCTACTGTGTCAGAGCAGATCAGCTGACAGATAAGCACATACTGAAAGGCTGCTTAATAAATATTAACACGCATATGCACATATGACTTGATTGATTATATTAATAAGGTAGAGACATGCTCACCATAAGAAAATGAAAGATAAATTGATGCCATTTTCTTCCTTGCAAAGATCTTTCTCTAGCGTCTATAACAAGACAGTTCTCACCTTCCAACAGGCAATATTTGTAACCCTTTGTGAGTGTCATACTTGTACCAAAGAGCAAACAATTAAACTTTTACAAGTCCATGGAATATCAGTTTTACTAGACACCACTTCCAGGGCTCCTACATATTGTTTTTGTTTCTGTTTTGCTTTGCAATGGTATGTAGGCAAATTGTAAGTTTTGTTAGTGATCCTCTTCCTCCATCTCTGTACAGAGCAATACTTATCTCACAATACATATAAACAGAGGCAAAATCATTGCCATTGTTAAATCTGCTCAAAAGACTGCCTGTATATAAAACATTTGCATTCTGTTTATTTTCTGTGGAAAACCTGTTTGTCAGGAGCTACCTGTGATGGTGCTGCCAGAATGCTAAAGACTGTACCATGGAGGATGTATTTCAGCGAAGGCACTGCCAGAGTGTTAATAACTACACCATGGAGAACATATATTAGCTATCACTATGACCATAGAGGACGTATCTCAGTGATTACTGCTACCAGAATGTTAATAACTGCAACACAGATGTTGTGTCTCAATGATTGCTGCTACCACTTTGTTAATAACTGCACTACAGAGGACATAGCTCAGTGATTACTACTACTATGTTAATAACTGCACTATGGAGAATGTATCTCAGTGCTTACTGCTACCACACTATTAATAACTGCACCACAGAAGATGTAGCTCTGTAATTACTTATACTACAATGTTAATAACTGCACCACAAAGGATGTATCTCAGTGATTGTTACTGCAGTGTTAATAACAGCAGCACCATGGAGGATGTATCTGAGTGATTAATGCAGCACGGTGTTAATAACTGTACCATGGGGGATGTATCTCAGTGATTAGTGCTAGCAGAATGTTAATAACTGCATCACAAAGGATGTATCTCAGTGATTAATGTTACTGTGGTGTTAAAAACAGCAGCACCATGGAGGATTTATCGGAGTGATTAATGTAACACAGTGTTAATAACTGCACCGTGGAGAATGTATCTTACTGATTACCTCTACCTGAATTTTAACAACTGCACCATGAAGGATGTCTCTCAGTGATTACTGCAGACACAATGTTAATAACTGTAACACAGAGGACATACCTCAGTGATTACTGCCTCCATGATGTTTGTAACTGCTCCACCGGGGATGTATCTCAGTGATTATTGCTACACAGTGCTAATAACTGCACCACAAAGAATGTGTCACAGTGATTACTACTGCTACAATGTTAATAATTGCACCATGAAGGATGTGTCACAGTGATTACTGCTGCTACAATGTTAATAATTGCACCATGAAGGATGTGTCACAGTGATTACTGCTGCTACAATGTTAATAATTGCACCATGAAGGATGTGTCACAGTGATTACTGCTGCTACAATGTTAATAATTGCACCATGGTGGGCATATCTCAATGATTACTGCCACCACAATGTTAATAACTGTACCATGAAGGATGTATCTCAGTGATTAATGTTACTGCAGTGTTAATAACAGCAGCACCATGGAGGATGTATCTGAGTGATTAATGCAACACAGTGTTAATAATAACACCATGGAGGATGTATCTCAGTGATTCATGCTAGCAGAATGTTAATAACTGCACCACAAAGGATGTATCTCTGTGATTACTTCTACTGCAATGTTAATAACTGCACCACGGAGGCTGCATCTCAGTGATTACTGCAAACACAATGTTAATAACTGCAACACAGAGGACATACTTCAGTGATTACTGCTACCACAGTGTTAATAACTGCGCCACTGAGGATGCATCTCAGTGATTTATGCTACCACAGTGTTAATAACTGCACCATGAAGGATGTATCTCAGTGATTACTGCAGACAGAATGTTAATAACTGCACCTCGGAGGATGTATCTCAGTGATTACTGCAGACAGAATGTTAATAACTGCACCAAGGAGGCTGTATCTCAGTGATTACTGCTACCACAGTGTTAATAACTGCACCACAGATGATGTATCTCAGTGATTACTGCTACACAGTGTTAATAACTGCACCATTAAAGATGTGTCACAGTGATTACTGCCACTGGAGTGCAAATAACTGCACAGTGAGGAATATATCTCAGTGATTACTTCTACCATAAAAGTAACAACTGTACCATGGCAGATATATCTCAGTAATTTCATCTTTGATAACAATTGCAGCATGGTGGACCTATCTCCATGTTTAGTGCTACCAGAATGTTAATAACTGCAACCCAGAGGATACAACTCAGTGAATGTAAAGATTTACACAACTGCACTGTCTATAAACCTGTCAGATTTGAGCAAACAAGTTCACTGAATTCAAGAGGCAATTGGTTACTGTAGGGAGGCCACTGGAACTAAAACCCTCCTTTATTCATATAATCATAAAAAGGACATACTAGCTACACAGGTCTCAAACGTACTAATATAAATGTTAACCCATAATCCTTTAAAAATTCTCACCAATACACCTGTCAGTCAATCAACCCCCAGTGACACAAAGTATAGCTATGTGGATTAGTATCTGATTTCCTTTACTCCTTGCAGTTAAACTTTTCAAGTCACTGGTAATGTACTTTGATTCACCAGCAGTCCATTTACTTGTGTACAGTTTGGCAGCAAATACCCTGACACAACTCTGATTGTAAAATCTAGGCTTGGGTGGAGTCTTTTCTAATCTCTCAAGATCACTGACATATCTCAGTAACTACAGCTGCTGGCATGGTAATATCTGCCCCACATGTCATATCTCATTGGTTACTGCTGATAAGTGTGTTGATGCATAGAGAATTTTGGTGGCAAACAGTGGATATAGTTACTGCACTTGCAATTTTTGTCCTTGGGGAAATCATTTCCTTTAAGATTCATAGGTTAATAAGTGATTAGTAGGCTAACAATCCCATGGCACCATTTTAAGCCTAGCTAGGCTTCAGAAATGTATCTGACAGGTTTTGATACCCTAGGGTTATTTTAAGGGGTATATGTAGGCTTGGGCATGGATGGCCAAACATTTGTAGGCTGCATCTGTTTTCTAGAGACATAGGTGTCAGACCAGGGAGATGAATTTACAACTCCCAATCCACTGGTTCAAGTTACATTTGAATTAGGTTAGGGAAGAACTCTGCTTCATTTGGATGGGAAACCTGTTCCAGAGAAGAGGTAGTCAATGAGACACATATCTGCCCCTCTAACATGTCCTATTTATGTTGCAGACAAGGTATAATTCCCTAGATGGAGTAATGCTGATGTTATTTGTTTTGTGGAGTTACAACACTTCCATCAGAGTTGGATCAGACCATGCTTTTTGAATCAGCCATAGACCTTCCCTCAATAATCTGTAGGAGACCAAGTACAGGAATAGGGCTTTGACGTGGCCCATGTTGAACACGTTTAGGCCACGTATTCTTTTTGTGAGAAATCTCTTTGAATGCTCCAATTGTTGCATATGCCTGGTCAGGTACATACCAAAGGGAAGTTGTACTCAATAATTGGTCTGATAAGAGCCAAAGACAGTGGAACAGTGACTTGGACCTAGATGCCATGCCCTTCTTTATAAGTTCTGTGATACAGAATGATTTCCTTACTACTGTACATACATAATAGTCAAAGGACAGGTTACTGTCTACATGTGTTCCCAAATTCTTGACTACTATACCTACTCTTAGGAGTATATTACCAATGTAGTAGTTTCCAGAGGTAGTCATCTTGCCAATGGATACTATTATGCATTTCTTGGCACTGAGCATTAGAATGTGGCTATGACCCCAGTTATTAGTCTGGCTCAGGCCTTCTTGGAAAGTATTCTTGTCATTGTGGGATTCTATGGCTGCACCTAATATGCAATCATCTGCAAATATGGTCATTCAGAGGCCCTTGACAGCAGCCTTGACTTCAGAGAAGTAAATGCCACAAAGGAGCTGCCCTATAATCAAGCCTTGAGGGACACCATTAATGACATTCCCCTTTGTGGAGGTAAGCTCCCCATCTTAACTTCTTGGGTCCTATCTGCAAGCCACCTGGCTATCCAGTGGGTGATGTAGGGGACTCTACCTAATTTTGTGAGTTTGTCTACAATGTCTGAGAGGAGTAGTGTGTGAAATGCTTTGGACAGGTTAAGAAAGGTGGTATGAACAATTATGTACGTCTCCATTCTTTGGAAATCTTGTTGAAGAAATACACCAGTTTGAGTAGGCATAACCTCCCACTGACAAAATCAAAGGGGTTGGATCCAGTGTCTGCAGTTTTCCTATGTCATTATTTATCATCTCTATGATCTTTTTTTCCAGGGCTTTGTGTATGAGACTAGTCAGACTTATGAATCTATATACCCAGGCCCAGAGATTGCTGATGCGTTCATTTACTTGACATTAAACCAATCTGAATGCTGTGATTATGTAATGATATAGTGATTCCAGTGGTCTAGATAGGTCAAGTTTCATAAGCAGGCACTAAGGACCTGTTCCCTAGTGATAGTTGAGGGTATTTCCTGAAGGACATCTGGGGAGATGGGGTAAAATTGGAGCTAAATTTGTTATTCAGTAGATTTTTCTATGTCTTCTGGTTCAGTATCGGTGGCTTCATTTGCATTTAGTTCATGCTTATTGCTGGCTATTGCCTTTGAAGTTGAAGACATGGCTAAAGAATACCCTGTGATTGTCCTTGGCCTGGGAAGCTATTTTTATCTCAAAGGTGAATCTGGTAGATTTGACTAGTCCCTTGAGTTGCTTTTTAGATTGATGAGGGAGTTTTTAACCTTGTTGTACATTGTACTTCCAAATTACTGCCATGATTTTCTTCCTTTTGTTATACAACTATTGATGTTGGGATTCTACCAAGGTGGCTTGTTTTCTGACTTTATCCTGTGCTTATTCCAGGTAGGCATAACTGTTTCTATGCAGCCCTTAACATGACTGTACAAGGTTTCTATGAACAATTCCACATAACCAATCTACACTTGCCACTACGTATCTCCTCCACAGACTTCTTTATGACATTCCCATCCTTACTAACCTTTATGCATTGCAAAAATCAAAACTTGAACAATGCTTTAACAAAGTTGCTAAATTTGCAGCAAATACCCGTTTCAGAACCCACCACTGTACAGTACTAAAAAGCCTAAACTGGCTAGAAATACCCTATCAACTTATATATATATATACATACACAGCTTCTTACCACCTATAAATTTATCCAGAATCCACCTAACAATTTGCTGGGCATTGTCTGTACTCGTACCATGTTTCTAAGGCCTGGAACTCCTTACCTCTACCCATCAGATCAATACCTTCTCTTCCATCCTTCAAAACCATTCTGAAAGACTTCCTAGCCAAACGCTGGCTGTGTTCTTGCTCAACACCAGGATAAACTATATCCCTAAATATGAACAAACACCTGTTAGTACCTTACATCTCCTTACTCTCCCTTCTTCACTCATTTTCTTTCTTCTATCAATTTCTCTCGCTTGGCTTTCTCTCTAAATGTACCGTAAGCCTGCTTTTCTCTCACTTCTTATTGCAATTCCTGTTTGTATTATACAAATTTGCCTTTAATTTCTGTATAAACTGGCTAAAATCTCTCTAACTATTAAATCATTATCATATAACATGTATATATTCTATTGTTTTCATATGTCTAATGTAATTTGGTATAATTATTCAAACTGTATTTTTTATGTATTATTTTAAAGACTCTAACATTTTTTGTTCTTAAAATGTTTTGTAATAAACTGGAGCTTTTCTGCCTGGTCCTCCACTGAAAATGGGCTTCTACCCAGCTGGACTTTCCCAGTAATCAAATGTCAATAAATAAATAAATTAAGCAGCTGTGTTCTCAGGGTTGGGGGGGGGGGGGCTTGAAATTTTACCAGGCTGTCACATTATAATAGGAAGTTTGCCTTACAATCATTTCTAAAAGTTCCTGGGTTAGCTGGGGTCCTGGGTTTTATTATTATTTCAAAGAAGACAGTTTTACCATCCAACCTGACCAGTGAGGACATTACACTGTGGGTGGGATGTGCAACATTCTCCTCAGTGGGCATACAGACTGCTGGTCCATAGTGTTTCTGTTTACAAGGTCCAGGAATCTCTGGGCCTGCATGTTTAGAATCATGTAAGATTCTCAGTTTATACTGGGGTAGTTGAAGTTGCCCATGAATATGGTGTTTGATTAAACGTAGAATGTCTTCACTATGTTTAAGTATGTGTTACTAGTTTCCTGAGTCATAGAGGAGACCTATAGCTTGCAAAGATATGGCATGGGAATTGCGTATTGTAATCTAGATGTGGAGAAGCTCAAGAGAGCTCAAGAGTGTTTGACCAGTCTTGAGCTGTGTTTGTTTTTGATGTAAATTAATACACCTACACCATTTGTCCCTTTCTGAGCATTTGCTGGTCTAAATGTATGGAAGGCAGTGGAAGGCAATATAGTCCTGCGCTGCTGGGGTGCTCTCTGCGCTTTAAACCATGTCTCAGTAATTACACAGATGTCTTCTTTCTCCAGGGTGAGAATAATTTGCAGGGAGTGGAGCTTCTTGCATTAAGATTTTCCTGGGTTGGTTTTGCTATATTGGATGGTATATCAGTTTGGCATTGCCTAAAAAAGGCACTATGGCTATGGACAAGGTTTAGGCAATATTTGAAAGCCTAGAGAGGACAGGTGCAGATCATCTCTGGCAAAGCAGCATGGTCTGTCAACCATATTTTCCCAGGCTGACAAATATTGTACTCTCATCAAATGACACCAAAAACTAAGCCAATTGCTAAAGTCAATTGTCTTTTTATCATATTGTGACATTATTTTTGGAGAAGGTAGAATGATGCTCAATGTCAAGATCATACCAGCCTGAGACACATAGTATGGGCCCTCCATCATGTTTCTCTTCATATAGTCCAGGGAGGTATGTCACAGGTCTTTTCCACCCACATGGACAATGACTGAGTCTAACTGGTACTTGTGGTTCAACAACCTGAGTTCATGCATGATCTGGCAGAGCCAGGTCCCTGGTAGTCAGCTGAATGTGACTCTCTCCTTATACAGCCTGGTGAGTGGGACATCTGTGTGTCTCACAATAGAGTCTCCTATACCCAAAATATTGGGTTGTGTGATTTGCTTATGTGCTTACAAGATGAGATGCCTGAGATGTGGCTATATATGTCACAGTCAGTATTGTTTTGGTAGAGAGCTTTTGACGTTGCTGAGGACATGTATTGTAAGCACTGTCTGGGAAGTCTTTGTGGTTTAGGAAGATTACATTTAATAGCCTCAGCATATGTGGGTTTGTGTGTCTGGTCTATAGTGTGTATGGTGGGTGTAATGTGCGTGCATGCGTGTGTGTGTGTGTGTGTGTGTGTGTGTGTGTGTGTGTGTGTGTGTGTGTGTGTGTGTGTGTGTGTTTGTGCATGCGCGAGTGTGTCTGTTTCTAACTGTTTGGTATTATATGTGCTTGTATGTAAGACCCTTGGCTCCAATGACATTGTGTAACAAGACCTCTCACATACTGTATCAGTTTGTTTAAAAATTTGTGGTTGACAGTAAACATGAGACTATTGCTGCATTGCACCATGATGCCCATGTCTGCCAAACTAACTGCACGGGTAATAGGAAAGTGCATATCCACGGTTACAGATCCTAGTCATGCGATCTAAAAGGGGATGGTACAAGAGGATTTACAGCTGACTAACATGGGTGCTGTAAGAGCATAGACTACAGTCAGGACTATCTAAGGTTAAACTTTACTCTTACTCTAACCAGAAGCAAAAGAATAGCACTTTAAAATAAAACAAATTATAATATGAAAGCAAAAATCAAGCTGCTTCCTGAGAAATAGTATTAACTCAGATGTTTATGGGTTCAACTCACTTGCAATTGTTTCATCTTAGTAGTACTATGGTTAGAAGTTACAGTAGTAGGGAGCAACAGAAAACAAAGCTACAGAAAGGTCCTGAAGAGGTGTTTGACAAAACTGCAACCAGATACCTTAGTGACGCTTGATACACAGTGCCCTATCAGAGACCAGGAGGAACCAATGTTCCTCTGTTTCTTCTCTCACCAGGAGCAAAGCACTAGCATTAATCCCAAGGTGATTCATAAGAAGCAAATTTTAGGCTTTCCAGTGACTGGTAATCTCTAGAAATGCTAGGAAATAATGCTCTGCTTCTCCCACCAGTGAGCGGTGAATATGACTATTCCATAATCGTGGTTCAATGAGTAAAGTTTTTTTCTTTTTCCAGAGAACTGCCTGCAGTGCCTTGAGTATATCTCAATGATTACTGTCACTACAAAGTTAACTGCACACCACTGAGGACATATCTCTGTGATTACTGCTGCCACAAAGTTAATAACTGCACCACTGAGGAGATATATCAGTGATTACTGATACCACTATGTTAATGACTGTACCACTGAGGACATATCTCAGTGATTACTGCTACCACTATGTTAATGACTATACCACAGAAGATACATCTCATTGACTGTTGCTACCAGAATATTAATAACCACACCATGGAGGATGTACCTCAGTGATTTCTGGTACCAGAGTGATAACTGCATCACTGAGGATGGATATCGGTGATTACTGTTACCCGAATATTCATAACAGCACAAAGGAGGATGTGTCTCAGTAATTACTACTACAAAAACAAAAATCAAATTATTCTTCAGGTCACAGGAAAAAAACTACACTTCTTGTCAAAAGTAGGTTTGGTGTTTTTGTCTCATTTATTAAAACACTAGAAGAAAAATCTAGCCAAGCTACCATTTTCACTGTGTGATACCTTAAGACTGCTGTAATAGAAGCTGATGGGATATATGCAAATGACCTCTTAAGGACACCAAGTGTTTCAGCTATATGGCTTCTGAATGTGCATGTGAGGTAGTGCCAGCTATGCCAGGCGGTCTAGGGCAGTGGATGTGCAACATATGCCAGCATAGCTAGCTGGAGTTTTGCAAAGAATGTTATGTCATTTGTATATCAAACTGATTTGTACAGATGCTTGTGTTAACAATGTATTTGTAAAGCTGCTTGTGTTAAAAATTTATCAACAGTGGGTCCTGGTGGACAGAAAAGAAATGCACCTGTAGGTCAGACTGTATTGTGGCAACTGCTGAAATGCATATATGTTAACAGATGATGTTGGAAGGGAAGGGGTTAAGCTCATAGGTTCATAGGTAGGTACTAGGCTATTGGCCCTAGGGCCTATATAGGCCTAGCCAAAAAGGTACCCTGGCTTTTGCCACCCAAGAAAATTATTTTCCTGTGCCCCTGTTGAACAGAACAACAAAGGTGATCCCCAGGATGAATTTCCTATTTCCCATCCAATGCAAATGAGGAGCTTTGTATGATAGGCATGGACTGAGCCATCCCAAGTAAAACCAAGACCAACTCCTCAAAAAAGAGGAAGCCAGTCTGGTGGACCCCGGCCATAAATAAACTTTACAACAGAAGGAGGAAACTCCTGCAAGATAGAACAAAATCCCAAAATAAGAAGGCATCTCTGTTTAACATCAGTAAAAAACTGCGCTCCCTCATTAAATCATCCAAGGCCAACTTCGAAAGAAAAATAGCCAATGACTCTAAGGATAACCACAAGGCCTTCTTTAACTATGTCAAGAGTCTAGGGGCAAACTCTCAGATATGCTCCGAGCTAGTGCATAATGGCCATAAATACACTGAACCAACCAACATTGCCAACATCCTGGCTGACAAGTTCAGTGCAAACTTCACCCCCCCTCTCCACCAAAGGGGCTAGCACCCATCCCAGAAGAATGTGGTGCTCCAGATATCTCAGACACACAAGTAAAGATAGCCCTTGCAAAGGCCAAAAACACAGCATCAATGGGACCAGATGCTATACCAGGTTATGTCTTACATGAGCTTCAAAATGAACTAACCCCCAATCTTAAATCACTATTCAAACTCAGCCTCTCTACAGGCTATGTACCCAAAGAATGGCGTACAGCAACAGTCGTACCACTCAACAAAGGTGGTGCCACAACTGACCCTGGGAACTATCACCCTATAAGCTTGACTAGCTTGGTCTGCAAAGCCATGGAATGCATTATCATGGAGCTCATTAACAGGGACATTGGGAACCTCCAGACACTGGACCCCACCCAGTTCGGCTTTGTTAAAGGCGGATCTTGCCTCCTGAACTTGGTCGACTTCTTCGAAACAGTCACCAAGGCCATAGATGAAGGGAAGGTGGTCCACACAGCATATCTGAACCTCACTAAGGTGTTCAACACCATCCCACACTCAGGAATCATAGACAAACTCACCAGCTTAAATATTAACCCCTATGTCACAATATGGGTTGCCAATTGGCTCTCAGACAGAACCCACACGGTAAGAGTGGCAGGCGCCATGTCTGACTCTAAACCAGTCACAAGCGGAGTCCCACAGGGCTCAGTCCTGGGACCCCACCTGTTCGGTATATATTTCTCTGAAGTACAGGCAAAGACGGAGGGACTGTGGCTAACCAGGTTCGCAGATGACTGTAAATTAGGTGCAATAATTGACTCTCCAGCTGACACAGACTTCCTGCAAAAGGGTCTCACAGAGACAAACACCTGGTGTCAAAGTCACGGCCTCAAGCTAAATGCCAAAAAATGCATAATAATCCCATTTGGGAAAAACAAAGTACCTACAAACTACCACATAGATGGGAATCCACTAAGTACAGAAGAAGTAATTAGGGACCTGGGTACCCAAGTAGATAGCATGCTCTCCTTTGATAACCACATAGCCAAAACGGTCAGGAAATCCTTCTATGTGGCACACCTGATCACAAAGGGTTTCTCATCCAGATCCAAGGAGGTGATTGTGCCCCTTTACTCCTCACTCATTAGGCCCATAATAGAGTACAATGCCCCATTTGGGATGTACCTCACTAGACACCTGCAACAACTAGAAAGACCACAGAAGTACCTCACTAAGAGGATTAAGGGCCTTAAACAATTACCCTATGAAGCATGACTAAAAAAGCTCCAGCTCTTCTCAGTCGCTTACCATCTTCTCAGAGGTGAGCTATGTCTGACCTATAGGGCCATGTCAAACCCTGAACTAATGGACATGCTTCACCTCAAAAAAACGAGATCCCTCAGAATCACTCATTCTAGTGACTTGAACCTATGTACAGCAATAAACAGGACATGCTGGAGGGATAGATTCCTGTCCCAGCGACTCCCCTCACTCTGGAATAGAATCCCAATCCATATTTGACAGAGCTCCTCTCTGACCCTTTTCAAGAGAAATCTTGATGAGTGGATGGGTAATCGTAAGTTCTACCCTGGGATCACTTCAGGAGCCCTGTTGACAGAGGCCCAGGTTACTAATCTAATGGGGAGGCGAAAGCCATCACTCTGTGGCTAGGCTTATAAATGCCCATGGGCAGATAGCCTAGTACTTACCTATGAACCTATGAACCTATATAGATAGGTAGTTTGTTCAAGAGTATGGGAAGTCTCTGGGACAGGAATCTATCCCTCCAGCATGTTCTGTTTATTGTGGTGACAAGGTTTAGGTCCCTAGAGCATGTAGCTCGGAAGGATTTTGATTTCTTTAAGTGGAGCATGTCCAACAGCTCTGGGTTTGACATAGCTTTGTATGTTAGGCAGAGATTGCCTCTGAGTAAGTGATATGTGATGGAGTAAAGCTGGAGTTTTTTGAGACGGTCTGCTTAAGGCATTTGTTTGAGGCCAGTAATCCTCTTTGTGAGGTATTTCTGCGGCCTTTCCAGTTGTTGTAGATGCCCTGTGAGGTACATACCAAAAGGGGTGTTGTACTCTATAATGGATCTAATGAGTGACGAGTACAGGGGAACAATGACCTCTTTTTTCCTGGATGAGAAACCTTTTGTGATGAGGTGTGCCACATAGAAGGATTTTCTGACTACTGTGGCGATATGATTATCAAAGAAGAGACTACTGTCCACCTGTGTCCCAAGGTCTGTTATCACACTTTCAGTGTTAAGTAGACTACCACCTATGTGGTAGCTCATGGGTACAGAGTTTTTACCAAAGGGGATGACAATGCACTTTTTGGCATTGAGCTTGAGGCCATGGCTTTGATACCAGGCATCTTTGTCAGTGAGGCTCTCTTGTAGGATGTCCACATCGTTAGGAGTTTTAATTATGGCTCCTAGTTTGCAGTCATCTATGAACTTCGTTAGTCAAAGACCTTCTGTGTTAGCCTGTACTTCAGAAAAGTAGATACCAAACAGGAGAGGACCCAGGACTGAACCTTGTGGTACTCCACTTGTCACTGGTCTGAAGTTGGATTTGGAGTCTGCTACTTTCACAGTGTGGGTTTTGTCAGTGAGTCAGTTGGCAACCCATCTTGTGACATAGGGATTTATACCTAGTTTAGTGAGTTTATCTATAATTCCAGAGTGGGGGATGGTGTCAAAACCTTGGCGAGATCTAGATAGGCTGTGTGAACATCCTTACCCTTGTCTATGGCTCTGGTGACTGCTTCAAAGAAGTCTATCAGGTTTAGGAGACAAGATCTGCCTTTTACAAACCCGAACTGGGTGGGGTCCAGAGTTTGGAGATAACCAATGTCTTTGTTTGTAAGTTCCATAATGATACATTCCATGGGCTTGCAGACCAGGCTCATTAGGCTAATGGGGCGGTAGTTCCCGAGGTCCGTGGTGTTTCCCCCTTTGTGGAGTGTGATAACCATCTCTGTGTGCCATTCAGTGGGCACAAAGCCTGAGGTGAGGCTATGATTGAACATGGTACTTAGGTGGGGTGCCAGTTCATTCTATAGTTCATGTAGAACGCAGCCTGGGATGTTGTCAGGTCCCATGGATGCTGTGTTCTTGGCTTTGGAGAGTGTGGTTTTTACCTGTGCAGCCATGATGGAACTTTGCATTCTTCTGGTCTAGAGATGGGCCCTTGTAGGGGGTGAGAGGGGGGTAAAATTAGCACTGAACCTATCTGCCAGGATATTGGCAATATCAGTTGGTTCTGTATATTTAGTGCCATTGTGCTGTAACTCAGAGCAGATCTGAGTGCTGCCATTGAGATTCTTGACATAGCTATAGAATGCTTTGTGGTTGTCTTTAGAATCTGTGGCGATTTTGTTTTCCTAACTAGCTTTGAAGGATTTAACAGGGATCTCAGCTTCTTACTGAGGCTGACCAGGGAGTTCCTTCAATCATGGGATTTTACTCTTTTTTACAACAGTTTCTTTCTTCTGTTGTAGAGTTTGTTTATGGCAAAGGACCACCAGATTGGCTTCCTTTTTTTTGGAGGATAGCATCTTGGTTCTGTTAGGGATAGCACGATCCATGCACTCATGTAAGTGCTTATAAAGTGCATGTGTGTAGGATTCAGCAGTTGTACGTCTATTATCCATCTGCATGGGTGTCGTGAAGTTTGATCAATCTCAGTGATTCTTGGCAATCAAGTTATTGAACTAACGAGGTATGCATTTTGTGCATTGTGTTTTTTTTATTAATTTATAGTTTTCTGAAAATTAGTAGAAAGATGGCTTATTACTCTATTCTAAAACATGCTATATAACCTGTTTTCATATTAATGTTTTACACAAATGTGATTAAATATGTATAATTGTATTTTTAAGAATGTTAGTTTGTTTCATGTGATGGGGGAACATTTAATGAACTGGCTCAACATTTCTAGTGGTTTATGATGACATTTTTGAATAAATGAGACAGATACGCTAAACGTACTTTTGTTGAGAAGTGAGATATTTTTACTGTGATCTGGTCAATGATTCAGTTTATTGCTTTATTATTCAGTTGTGTTTCTTTTAGTTTTTATATGTTTTTGTTGTGATTACTACTACCAGCGTATTAATAATTGCACCACAGAGGACATATTTCATTGAGTACTTCTAAAAGAATATTAATAACTGCACAACGAAGGATGTATCTCAGTGACTACTGCTATCACAATGTTAAAAACTGTATCACGGAGGATGAATCTCAGTGATTACTGCTACCACAATGTAAAACTGCACCACATAAAAAAATCTCAATGTTTAATGCTACACAGTGTTAATAATTGCAGTACAGAGGACATATCTCAGAGATTACTGCTACCAGAATATTAGTAATTGCACCATGGAGTACATACCTCAGTGATTACTGCCACCACAGTTTAATAACTGCACCATGGAGAATGTATCTTAATGATTACTGCTATCACAATGTTAATAACTGTACTGCAGGGGACACATCTCTGTCATTACCTCTACCTTAAAAATTTCTAGTCTCCCACCAGGAGACAAGTGCTTCAGTAATTACATTCTGCTTGCTGGTAAGCCATTAGACCTCAGGAATTTGTTTAAAGTGTTCAGATTTGTAAAGTAATACTTACTTTTTACTGTATTTGGATCTATACAACTAGTATTAATTTTTCTGATTCCTGACTACTGATCTGCTTATTTGTTTATTTAACTGGTTGATTCTGTCATTTAGCAATTGTGCTTTACTGACACTACCACTGCAGCTATGTTGTCTCTATGCTACTAAAACTGCTGTTATAACTGTAATTTACATCTAATTGACCTAGTCTTGAAGTTAGAAACAGTGTTTACTGATTTAGCACTACAATTGTCTCTGATACTGCTTCAGCTGTGCTAAGTGTTCATTTTCCTTTTTCTTGTATGCACAGGATAATTGGCTGATAAATGTATTGTGCATGATTTATTAACCTCTTTCCAAACTAAGTTATGGCACAGTGATGTGGTAACTGTTGAATCACTCTCAGACTGTAGCAGTAGCATCTATTCTCCTGCTTTATCCACACTATCCTCAGATTTGTATCTTTTACACCCTCCTATCTCCTCATTACTTCCTTTGACCTATCTTTGTCTCCTTCTACTAGCTTCATCCTCTCTTTTCTCTCTCTCTCTTCAGAGCACACTCAAGCAAATCTGCAGTCTGCGGCTACCAATCTACCCATACAGTATAAGAAGGAATCAGTACTGCAAACTAAACAAGGATATACATTTTGAGCCTCAAGAGCAGGGTCAGTCCACCCAGGCATTCTACTTGTATGTTTTATGAGAGTAAAGCTATTACATTAGCCATATTTCTTAGTAGTTCTAAGAGTGCTAATAAAACTGACTGTTGTAGCCTTGTGTCCCCCCCCCTGCTAGTACAGTAATCCTAACTGTCCAATAGACAGTATACATTTAATTCAGATCCCTGTGACTAAATTAGCCATCAAGCAGCCCTCTCAGTGCTTTCTGCCTTAGTTTGTATCACTTGGAGGCGCACCTGTTTATTTGAGCTCTATACATTCCCCTTCATTGCTAATGTATCTCCCTACTCTAATCTGTGCACACACTGGTTACTAATCAGCAAGTCAATGTGAAGACACACTCCCAACCGTAATAAACTTTGCTGTCTCTTCTCTCCTTCACTTTACAGGTAGTTTGAATTATTTATTACCCCCTCTGAGGCCTTCACTGATTTCCATTGATTGCCTCTCTGGTTTCTTTGCATTCCACCGAGTTTACACCCCTTGTGCTATCTCCCTCCCCCATTACTAAGTCTATGTTAGAATCCTGCTGAGCATGGAGCCATCTTTAAATTTCTAGTCTTCCACCAGGACACAAGTGCTCTTCAGCAATTACTGCTTGCTGATAAGCCATTAGATCTCATTAATTTGTTTAAAGTGTTCAGATTTGTAAAGTAATACTTACTTTCTTCTCTTGTCTTGGTGGGCTCTAACATTCAGGCTCTCTCCACTCCCCTGCCCTGCCCCCTATTTCCTCCCACCCCCACTACCTCTACATTTATTGTAATCACAGCCACACCCACATCTCACCCTCACATCACCTCCACCAATCACAGCTCCTCAAGTCATATCACATTATACCACACCAACTTGCTCCACACAAAATACTCCCAATCACTCTCATTCCCACTAGGCATTTTTTACATCACCCACACTACTTCCCCATCCACATATAGTGCAACCCTATAATTCCTATTCAGACCCCCCACCTAGTACCAACTTAAACTTTATAACCATGACTATCACACAACTAAGGCTAGTCTGTCTTCTCATAATTCTGTACAACACCACAATTTATCACTCTAGCAATATCCCTAAACTTAGTAGCACAACACTACATTATGCACTCTCATATACAGACACCACACATTATAATAATATCTGCCCACAATTGTTCAAGAACTACATAACGGACCAATTCAGAACTAAACACATATGCTCTCATTCCTACTCCAAAAAAACACAATACTTTCTCACACTCCTCACCAAACTCCAACATCTGTATCACCATTTTAACACCAGGCTCACCATAAGTGGGGATATCCACCCCAACCCGGGCCCAAATCCATCCTGTCCAACGCAAACTGCTCCAACACAAATGTCAGAACATGACACCCCCACTATCTTCATCCCTGGGCAAATAAACAACAGCAGCAAAACCAACCATCTTTTAATGCTAAATATTAATAGAAGTATCAAAAATAAAATACCTGAACTCCAGGCCACAATAGCACACTACTCCCCAGACATAGTTGCTTTAACAGAAACCTGGCTAAATAAAAACATAGCTAACTCAGAAGTTCTCCCTACTGGCTACAATATCATTAGACAAGACAGACCACTTCATAAAGGGGGTGGAATTGCCTCACTGTACAAGTCCAACTTAACTGTACGTCAATTACCAAACGCCTACCCCTCCCCTAATCATTGGGACATACTTATCTCACAACTTCAACTTTACCCTAAAACAGTCATCACCATAATTGTGATCTATATTCCACCTGGTAATACACCTGCTAGCCATGAAGACTTCTTATCCTGGTGTTCTTTCACATACTCACAAGAAACCCTTATTCTGGGGGACTTCAACCTAGATTGGTTCACCTGTATATCAGAACCACCAAGTAATCTAATAAATCTCCATGGCTACCAGCAGCTAGTCCAAATTCCAACTAGATGTGATAAAAAATCTAAAAGGGAATCCATCCTTGACTGGGTCCTAACTAACAACCTCAAATTGTACCCTCACACAGGCAGTCTCCCAGACACCTTAAGTGACCACAACATAATATACTTTATACATAGTAGAACACACATATGCAAAACCACTAACTATATATCCACTAGAAACACAAAAAAATGATCTCCTGACGTCCTCAACACTTTACTCTGTAACTGTGACTGGACCCCCATAAAACCCTCCCACTTGACAAGGCTGTAGCATATTTCAACAAAACATTTCTACAACACCTAGACACTGTCGCTCCATTGCACAAAATCAAGGTTAGAACCTCTACAAACCCCTGGCTCAGTAAAAAAACCAAACAAATCCTCAAGTCCAGAGACACTGCCTGGCTTTACTATCAAAAAAACAAAGAAACACAAAGCCTAACTAAGTACCAAGAACTGCGCAACCATGCAAAAAATGCATTAGGCTGGACAAAAAATCCTACTAGATAACATTACAAACTAAATACCAATACAACCCCCAAAAATTTTGGAAAAATGTAAACTAGCTACTAAAATCCACCCAAAAGGCTACCCCCAAACCAACCACCCCTGACATTAAAGTTCCCATCGAAACACAATTCAGCTCCCACTTTGTGAACTCAGTTCTATCCTTAGTATCACAGGACAGTTCCTTCCTCACTATCCCCCCAACACAAATAACACTAATACAAGCTTTACCCTCAAAACAGTTTCCACCACTTCAATCAAAAGCATGCTCTCCAAACTAAAAACCTCATCAACAGCAGCTGACCTACTCCCCAGCTATTTCTTGAAACTCACAGCAGATGCTATTGCTATCCCAGTCTCCACTCTCATAAACAGATCAATTGTTGAAAACTATGTGCCCAAACTCTGGAAAATATCCTATGTTACACCCATACATAAAGGCTCCACTGAACTTAATAACTACAGACCCATTGCTTTACTCTCCCCACTGGCAATAATCCTAGAAAAATGCATCCATACCCAGATGCTAAACTATCTCCTAGACAGCAACATCCTGTCACCTACTCAGCATGGTTTCAGACCTGCTCATAGTACCACTACAGCCCTCCTCTGCTTCACAGACACAGTAAACCATCTCAAAAATGAAGACCTACAGGTGTCAACTCTTTTGTTGGATATGTCCAAAGCATTTGACACAGTCTCACACCAAATCCTGCTAAACAAACTAAACCAATATCACCTATCAAATTCCACTCTTAACTGGTTCCAAAGCTACTTAACTGACAGGTACCAAGCTGTGAAATGGGAAAATTCTCTCTCTCTTCAGTTGCCCACCCATAACTATAGAAGTCCCACAGGGTTCTATCTTAGGACCACTACTATTCAGTCTTCACAAATGACCTCCATACCTCCACACAGCATGCATCTATCATTCAGTATGCAGATGACTCCCACTCTCCTTCAAACAACTCAACTAGCATTCCCTGATGTTGAAAACTACCTTACCAAAACCCAACATATCCTCAATCCAAAGAAAACTCAGCTTATGATTATAACCAGTTCTAACAAAAACACTTATAACAGTCAATTCCCTATCTACTCCACAAATGCTACTCCAATCGCTCCAGTGGCACAGGCTAAGCTATTGGGTATAACCATAGACTCCCACCTAAATGTTGATAGTCATCTCAACTTAACCATTAAAAAAGTACATGCCAAACTGGGATCACTCTATCGTATCAAACCATTTCTTACCAACAACACAAGATCAGCCATTGCTCGCTCCCAACTTCTATCCACCCTACTCTATGCATCTCCCATTCTGACTAATCTCAACAAAACTGAACTAAGCAAAATGGAAGATGCTATAACAGAATTGCCCACTTTGCTGCAAATTGCTCATATAGAACTCATCACTGTACTGCTTTGAGACAGCTCCACTGCTTGAACTGCCCAACCTCCTAACCTATAATCAGCTCTGCCTCTGTCATTCGATCTATTACCCCCCCAATAAGTGTCCTGCCCTCAAAAACCTAGTACATCATCACTCAGCCAAAAGGCCTCTTAGATCATCAAGCAAACTACTACTATAAGTCACCAACAGCTACAATGGCTTTGGAGATGCACTATATAGTAGTTCAGTGGCTAAAAAATGGAACTCTGTCCCCACTAGCATTCAAAACACATCATCCAAAGCCTCCTTTAAAGACCTCATCAGACAACATCTCAAGCAAAGTTGGCAGTGCCATGGTTGCTCCCCAGGCTAGTGAAAGCGGATAAGGTACACATACTAAACCTAGAGTACTTGATAATAGTTTTCAGTCTTACTCACAAGCACTGGCTAATCTACAATGTATGTACTATACCTGTGTACTATGTATGTATTCTACCTATGTTCGAAATTTCAGCTGTACACCACAATCTATTAATTACCTTTATTTTTAAATTAATATTTTTTTTGTTTGTTCTCTCCACTGTAACTGTTGATGTGCTGCATACCACTGTAAAAACATGTCTCTTGTAATTTGTGTGTATACTGATCATGTCTAAATAACTAAATGTATCTGTAATTTTCCTTTGTGGAGCTTTTCTCCCCGGGCCTCTGCTGAAAAAGGGCCTTTTTGGCTCAGTCAGACACCCCCGATTAACAAATCTAAAATAAATAAATAAATACTACACTGTTAATAACTGCACCATGGAGAATGTATCTCAGTGATTACTTCTGCCACAAAGTTCATAACTGCACCACAGGGGACACATCTCTGTGATTACTTCTACTACAGTGCTAATAACTGCACCATGGAGGATATATCTGAGTGATTAATGCAACACAGTGTTAATAACTGCACTGCTGGGGATGTATCTTTGTGATTATTTCTACTACAATGTTAATAACTGCACCATGGAGGATGTATCTCAGTAATTACTGCTACTACAATGTTAAAAACTGCACCATGGAAAAAATATCGCAATGATTACTGCTACACAGTATTAATAACTGCACTACAAAGTACATATCTCAGAGACTGCTGCTACCAGAATATTAGTAACTGCACCATGGAGGACATACCTCAGTGATTACTGCTACAACAATGTTAATATTTGCACCACAGGGAATGCATCTCTGTGATTACTTCTACTACATTGTTAATAACTGCACTATGGAGAATGTATCTCAGTGATTACTGCTATCACAAAATTAATAACTGCACCACAGGAGACATATCTCTGTAATTACTTTTACTGCAATGTTAATAACTGCACCACGAAGGATGTATCTCAGTGATTAGTGTTACTGTGGTGTTAATAACAGCACCATGGTGGATATATCGGAGTGATTAAAGCAGCACGGTGTTAATAACTGCACCATGGTGGATGTATCTCAGTGATTACTGCTAGCAGAATGTTAATAACTGCACCATGAAGGAAGCATCTCTGTGATTACTTCTTCCACAATGTTAATAAGTGCACCATAGAGAATGTATCTTACTGATTACTTCTACCCGAATGTTAATAACTACACCATGAAGGACATATCTCAGTGATTACTGCAGATACAGTGTTAATAACTGTAACACAGAGGACATACCCTAGTGATTACTGCTACCAGAATTTTAATAACTGCACCATGAAGGATGTATCTCTGTGATTACTTCTACCACAATGTTAATAACTGCACCATGAAGGATGTATCTCAGTGATTACTGCAGACAGAATGTTAATAACTGTAACACAGAGGACATACTTAGGTTCATAGGTAGATACTAGGCTATCTGCCCTAGGGCATTTATAAGCCTAGCCAGAGTGTATTTGGCTTCCGCCTCCCTATTAGATTAGCCTACTGTGCCTCTGTAAAGTAGGTCACAGAAGGTACCCTTTTAAGATTAGTTTACTGTGCCTCTGTCTAGCAGGGACACAGGAGAGATCCCAGGGGTGAATTTGTGATTTCCCATCCACGCATCCAAATTTCACTTGAAGAGGTTCAGCGAGGGGCTATGTCTAACATGAATTGGGATTCTATTCCAGAGTGAGGGGAGCCTCTGGGAAATGAATCTGTCCCTCCAGCATGTCCTATTTATTTTTGTGCTGAGGTTTAGGTCCCTGGAGCACGTAGCTCTAAGGGACCTGGATTTCTTGAGGTGGAGCATGTCCATTAATTCTGGGTTTGACATGGCTTTGTACGTCAGGCATAGATCGCCTCTGAGTAGGCAGTAAGCAACTGAGTAGAGCTGGAGTTTCTTTAGTTGAGCTGCATAGGACATCTGTTTGTAGCCCATGATCCTCTTGGTGAGGTACCTTTGGGGTCTCTCCAGTTGTTGCAGGTGTCGGGTAAGGTACATCCCAAAAGGGGCATTGTATTCAATTATGGGCCTGATGAGTGACGAGTAGAGGGGCACAATGACCTCTCTTGATCTAGATGCAAACCCTTTCGTGATAAGGTGGGCTATATAGAAGGTCTTTCTAACCACTTTGGCAACGTGATTATCAAAGGAGAGATTACTATCTACGTTGGTTCCCAAATCTCTAATTATTTCTTCTGTACTTAATGGATTACCACCTATGTGGTAATTTGTGGGCATCTTGTTTTTCCCAAAGGGGATGACTATCACTTTTTAGCATTTAGCTTGAGGCAGTGGCTCTGGCACCAAGCATCCATCTCTGTGAGACCCTTTTGGAGGATGCTTGTGTCAGCTGGAGATTTGATTATGGCCCCCAGTTTCCAGTCATCTGTGAACTTTGTCAGCCATAATCCCCCCATGTTAGCCTGAACCTCAGAGAAGTATATACCAAACAAGAGAGGTCCCAGAACTGAGCCCTGTGGGATGCCACTTGTAACTGGTTTGGATTCGGACATGGCACCTGTGTTTCTGACCACGTGGGTTCTATCTCTGAGCCAGTTTGCAACCCATCTTGTGATATAGGGGTTGATATTTAAGCTGGTAAGCTTATTTATGATGCCCGAGTGGGGTATTGTGTCGAAGGCTTTTGCGAGGTCCAGGTAGGCTATGTGGACTACCTTCCCCTCATCTATGGCTTTGGTAACTGTTTCAAAGAAATCAGCTAGGTTTAAGAGGCAAGATCTGCCCTTAACAAAGCCGAATTGGGTAGGGTCCAGTGTCTGGAGGCTCCCAATGTCTTTGTTTATGAGTTCCATGATAATACGCTCCATAGCTTTACAGACCAGACTAGTCAGGCTTATGGGGCGATAGTTTCCGGGGTCCGTTGTGGCACCACCTTTGTGGAGTGGGACCACTGTAGCTGTACGCCATTCTTTGGGTACATATCCTGTAGTAAGGCTAGGTTTGAACAGTGACTTAATGTGAGGGTTCAGTTCTTCTTGGAGCTCATGTAAGACACAGCCTGGGACACCGTCCGGTCCCATAGATGCTGTATTTTTTGCTTTGGAGAGGGCAGCTTTCACCTGTGCATCTGTGATGTCAGGGAGGTTACATTCAGTTGGGATAGGTATTTGCTCCTTGGGGGGGGGGGGGGAGAAGTTTGCGTTGAATCTGTCTGCCAGGATGTTGGCTATGTCTGTAGGTTCGGTATATTTTGTACCGTTATGCAACAATTCAGAGCATATCTGGGAGTTTCCACCCATGTTCCTGACATAACTAAAGAAGGCCTTGTGATTATCTTTAGTGTCTAGGGCAAGTTTTCTTTTGAAACTGGCCTTTTATGATTTTATGAGGGATCAAAGTTTCTTGCTAATACTGATCAGAGATGCCTTCCCTTTTTGGGATTTTGCTCTGTCATGTAGTAGCTTCCTCCTTCTGTTGTATAGCTTATTTATGGCCGGGGTCTACCAGACCGGTCTCCTGTTTTTGGAGGAGTGAGTCTTGGTTTTATTTGGGATAGCACAATCCATGCATTCCTGCAGGTGCTCATAGAATGCATTTGTAAAGGATTCTGTGGATTGGGCTGTATTATCCTGTGGCCCAGGGGATTTGAAGGATTCCACCTCAGTCTTGAGAAGTACAAAGTTGGCTTTTAAGAAATTCTTTACAGTGATTTCCTTTGCTGGGGGTGGGGACGGGATATGGATGTCCAGGGAAATTTGTTTATGGTCTGATCTTACCAATGAGGGGTTTACCTCTGGTGTGGAACATAGAGTCTCCATGTTGGTGATGACCAGATCCAATATGTTGTTCCCTCTTGTGGGAGTGGTGACCAGTTGTTCCATTGCATTAGAGTTTATAAATTCAAGGAACCATTGGGTGAGGTGTTTGGGCTTGAGTAGTTTTCCCAGTCAATGTTTGGGTAGTTGAAGTCACCCAATAACATAGTGTTTGGAGAGACCTTCATATTCTCCAGTGTCCTCAGGAATGCCAAGTGGAGTTCCTGTAATAGGGAGGGTGTTCTGTAGCAGGCTACAAACTGAAAGGCAGTTTTGCCCACTGTTAGTTCCACATGGATGGTTTCCGATGCTTTGTGCAGTGCCACTAACCTGGAGGTGTAGGTATCCTTGATGAATATAGATACTCCCCCTCCTTTTGTGCTTCAGTCCGAGTTTTGGGGCCAAAACGCATGGTATGAGTTATAACCTGGTAGTGCTGGGGTGCTCTCAGGAGCCTTGAACCAGGTTTCTGTTACTGCACAGACATCAATTTTCTCCATACTGAGGAGAGCCTTGAGTGCGTGCATCTTGAGGTTTGAACTTCTGGCATTGAGTAGCATTACCTTTAGTTTTTTTATCCTTGGGTTGTCTATGGAGGTGGGTTTGTCCTTTGAGCCTTGCCTAAAAAAGGCACTATGGGGGTGGCAAGAGCCTTGACCAGTATACGAAAACCTAAGGGTGACAGTTGCAAGCTGTCCCTAGCAAAGCATCGTGGCTTGTTGAGCATGTCATCCCAGGCTGACAGATCCTGGATCCCCTTTGAATGACACCAATACTTTAGCCAGTTGTTGAAACTGATCATTTTGTCTTTATACTGTGGCATCATTCTTGGTGAGGGCAAGATGCTACTCAAGGTCAGGGTCATACCAGCCTGGGCTACATGGTCAGAGAGCTCCTCTATGTCTCTTTTCATGTAGTCCAGGGAAGTACGTCTCAGGTCATTCACACCAGCATGGACAATGACGGAGTCATACTTGTACTTGCTTTGGAGTGACCTGAGTGCTTGCATTATGTGGCGGATCCTGGCACCCAACAGGCAGCTTACAGTGACCTTCTCCTTGTTCAGTCTGGTGAGCGGGACGTCAGTGTGCCGGACAATAGAGTCCCCTATAACAAGTGTATTTGGTGTGTTGTTTGGCCTTAAGGGCTGTGACTGTGAGGCACACTGATTTTGTGAGATATGTGATTCGTGGGTATTGTTGAGGGGTTGCTGTTGCTTGGATATCTGCTTAGGAGGTCTTTGCTGTTTAGGCAGATTTTTATTTAGAGCCTCTGAGTATGTTTTTGTGTGTTTATGTGTTGGGTATGCAGATACAATAGGCCTGTGTGAGACTGGATTTGTGGTGTGGGTGGTTACCTTTTCCTCCTGACTGACTGTGCCAGTCTTGGATTGAGGGAGCTCTGCCTCCAGTTTGGCTGTGTAACTGCATCTCTCACATGTATTAGAGTTTGTTGGAAGGAGGAGAGGGTTGTCTGTGTACATAAGGCAATATTGCCTCAAAATTCCCAGATTCACCAGCTGGACTGGAGAGTAACCTTGAAACTGACCCGTGGACATACCAGATTAGTATAGGGAACTGTTTTTTTACTGATCAGATTAGGGAAGGGAACTGATTTTTCACTTGATCAGGAAGGACCAATCGGGAGTCTAATACTTATGAGAAGTCAAGGAGGGTGTACTGCTTTAGTTAGTTAGTGTTTCCTTATAAGAGCTGAGCAAGTGCTGGGCTTTAGAAAGAGAATAGAGTGATTACTTTGAGAGTTTGAACAGTTCTAAGGGAAAAAGTGAAGAGCAGACTTTGTGGAGCCTGGAATAGTTTAAACCTGTTTAGGCGGCGCTGCCTGACACTGCTCAGTGCACAAAACCACGCAAAAAGAGAGTTGTAGGGTTTTAAGAGAGAGAGATCAAGGAGTTTAGAATTGACCCAAAATGGCCAATAAAACTACAGCTTCTAGGTAGTAACCACTCCTCCAGGGACAGGCAGGCTGTTCAGTGCTAACCACTCCCACTGGTGAACACAGAGACTTCCCTTTAGCCCAAGCAAGCACTGGCCTTCTAGAAACTTCCAAACAGTTCAGAACAGCAAATCTGTAACTGAACTTTCTTAACTTTCAGAAAGTGGGAAAAAAGCAAGATTTTTTTCTTTTTTTTTTCTTTTTGTTGTAGTTTAAAGGTAGCAGAGATACACAAGCAGCAAAATAATCACAACAGTGCAATAAATGACCCCACACTTGAGTGCTAGGCCAAAATCAGGTAAAATGCAGTTTTTAGAGAAAAAAAACTATTTTAAATTAAGTGCAACACAGGAAATGCAGTAAACACAGAAGATACATCTCAGTGATTACTGCTACTAGAATGCTAATAAGAAACCATGAAGGATGTATCTCAGAGACTACTGCTACCAGAATATTAATACCTGCATCACTTAGGTTGGATCTGAGTGATTACTGCTATATAGTGTTAATAACTACACTGCAGAGGGGGTAACTTAAAGATTGGTGCAACCTCATTGTTAATAACTGCACCACAGAAGATGTATCTCAGTGATTTCTGCAACCACAATGTTAATAACTGCAACATGGAGGATGTATCTCAGTGATTACTGCTACCACAATGTTAATAATTGCACCACGGAGAATGTATCTCAGTGATTAATGTTACTGCGGTGTTAATAACAGCAGCAACATGAAGGCTATATCTCAGTGATTACTGCTACCACAATGTTAATAACTGCACCATGGAGGATGTATCTCAGTGATTACTGCAGACAGAATGTAAATACCTGCACCACGGAGGATGTATCTCAGTGATTACTGCTACCACAATGTTAATAACTGCACCACGGAGAATGTATCTCAGTAATTACTGCTGCTACAGTGTTAATAACTGCACCACTGGGGATACATCTCGATTACTGCTACCACAATGTTAATAACTGCACCATGAAGGATGTATCTGGGTGTTTATCACTAAGACAATGTTATCAGCTGCACCTCAAAGGATGCAGCTCAGTGATTACTGTTACAAAGTGTTAATAAGTGTACCACGGAGAATGTGTCTTAGTGATTACTGCTATCACAGTGTTAGTAACTGCACCACGGAGAATGTGACTCAATGATTACCGCTACCATAACGTTAATCACTGCACCATGGAGAATATATCTGAGTGACCTCCCTTTGACAAAAACAAACTGTGTGGGATCAAGTGTCTGGAGGTTGTCAATGCCCTTGTTAATGAGTTCCATGATAATTCACTTGATGGCCTTGCAGATCAGGCTAGTTAGGCTGATGGATCTATAATTTCCTGGATCAGTGGACACTCCACCTTTGTGCAAAGGGATGACAGTAGCTGTCCTTCACTCGGCTGGGATGAAGTTGGTATTCAGGCTTTGGTTCAACAGGGTGCCTAATGGTGCTGCAAGTTCCTGCCTGAGTTCATGTAGGATGCAGCCTGGGATGTTATCAGGTCACATGGAGGTTGTATTTTTTTGTCTTTGAGAGGACAGTGATGACTTGGTCCCTAGAGATAAGGGGAGGGGGGCAGGTACTGGGCATGTCCTATTTTACTGATGGGGGGGCAGAGGAGTGAAGTTTTCACTGAACCTGTCTTCCAGCAGGTTGGCTATATCTACAGCATTTGTGTATGTGGTGTCCTTGACTACCAGTTCTGAGCAGATCTGGGTGCCTCCCTTGAGATTGCAAGACATATGTGAAGCAGGCCTTATGTTTGTCTTTAGTAGATGTGGCCAGTTTGGACTCAAAGTTTGCTTTGCAGGATTTCACTAGTGCTCTTATTTGCTTGTTCAGGCTAATGAGAGATTGCTTCCAATTAGGCACCTGCTTCTTCTTGGTCCTGGACAACAATTTTTTTCCTTTTATTATGGAGTTTATTTATTGTGGATGTCCACCAGACATGTTTACTCTTCCTTGAGGAGGATGATTTCATCTGTCTGGTATTCCTGATTCCATGCAGCTATATAAATGCTCGTATAGTACTTTTGTGTAGGTTTGGAAATATGTGCCATTTCCTATGGAGGGGGCTGTGAAGCTGTTTATACTTTCTGTCAGGAGGTTGTAATCAACTTTGGAGAAGTTTTCTTGTTTGACCCTAGCTGTGGGGGGGGGGGGGGTCAGGGGAGATGGTGACTTTGAAAGTGACTGCTTTGTGGTTGGATCTTACCAGGGATGATGACACTGGAGGGATGCTGTAGTGGTTACTCATGTTGGTTAATAACAAGTTCAATATATTTTCACCTCTTGTGGGGGTGTCAACCAACTAGTCCAAGGCATTTGCACTGACAAAATCAAGGAATCTCTGGGCATTTGTGTTTTGGCATGAGCATTTCTTCCAATCTATTGTTGGCTAGTTAAAGTCACCCAGGATCAGGGTAAAGGGTTGAATCTTAATAGAGTCGAAGAGGTCCAGATAGGTGGAGTGGGCATCTCGAGTCAGAGTTGGAGGCCTATAGCTAACTATGATTTGAATAGGGGTCTTGTCAATTGTTAACTGCACCCAGAGTGTTTCCTCTGCATCATACTTTTTGACCAGCCTAGAGGTGTGTATGCCTTTAATATATATTGCAACCCCACCTCCTTTTGTTTTCCTGCCCACAGTTTGGGGGTCTGAATGTATGATAGGATGAGTAACCTGGTATGGCTGAAGTGCTGTCCACAGCTTTGAACCAAGTTTCTGTGACTGCACAGATGTCAGCTTCTTCCAGGTTAAGAATGTTTGTGAGTGCAGTTTCATGTTTATGCTTCTAGCGTTTAGCAGCATGATCTTTAATTTACATTTTGATGAAATTTTCATGTTGGTAGTTTTGACCTCATGGCATTGCCTAAAAAAAGCACTATGGGGGAGGCAAGAGCCTTTGCCAGGAGGCTGAAGCCCAAGGGAGACAGATGGAGGCCATCTCTGGCAAAGCATCGTGGTTTGTCAATCATGTCATCCCAGGCTGTCAGGTACTGGATCCCCTTGGAATGACACCAGAAACTAAGCCAATTGTTAAAGTCAATAATTTTCTGTTTGTATTGAGGCATCATTCTGGGTGACGGTAGAATGCTGCTTAAGTCTAGGAACATACCTGCCTGGGACACATACTCAGCGAGCTCAATCATGTCTCTCTTCATATAGTCCAGCGAGGTATGTCTCAAGTCATTCACGCCAACATGAGCTATGACAAAGTCAAAACAGTACCTGTTGAGAGACTTGAGTACACTGGTGATATGGCAGATTCTGGCACCTGACAAACAACTAACTGTGACTTTCTCCTTATCCAGCCTGGTGAGGGGCACATCTGTGTGTCTCACAATGGGGTCTCCTATGACTAATATGTTGGGTTTATGTTTAGGCCTTAGTGGCTGTGAGACATAGGTGTGTGGACTGTGTGTGATGTGTGAAGTTCATGTGCGTTTATGCCTCGGAGGTCCCTCTTGTTTGGGTATGCTTTTGTTGAGGACTTTTGCATATGTTGGGGTGTGTTGTGTAGGTGTGGGCGGTGTTTGAAGTGTGGTGCTCATGTTGCCAACCTACTCAGTGCCAGATATACTGGTTTGTGTGGGAGAGAGTAATGACACTAGGTACTTGATGTAACTGCATCTCTTACAAATTGTGTTCCTAGGTGGTAGCAGTAGAGAGTTGTTTGTGAACATGAGGCAGTTGCTACCCTGTCTCAGGATGCCCATATCAACCAGACTGGCAGGAGAAAATGTAGGAAATTGTCCATCCATATTTGTCAGAAACTGAAAGAGCTAAGAGGGTAAAGGGAGGAAGGTCTATGAGTAGTACTACTAGATGATAACACAAGTGCTACTAAGGGAAAACCTGTAGCTGGAATACCTCAAAAAGGGTTAAAAATGTGCAGCTGAAGCTCTGGATGCCGCAGACCTGTATCTAGACTATGCTACTCAATTTTAAGGTTAAGAACTCAGTAAGAAAAAACTCACAATGAAGCACAGATTAATCACTTACAGTCAAAAGAACATAACTCACAGTATGAAAAAATACAGTTAAACAGCATCGAAACGCAGTAAAATGCAGTTAAACAGTAATGAGTTGCAGTAGATAGCAATGAAATATAGTTAATCAGTAGATTGCTTTAAAATAGTAGCTCACAATCACAGCAGTAACAGACAGCACAAATAAAGCAGCAATTCAGCAGAATACTGTTGGGTGCTGACTTGGAACATGGGCTAAATTCTTGGCTAGGCTTGTAAGGGCCTCAGGGCCAATAGGCTAGTAACTTCCTATGATCCTATGATTATCACTACCACAATGTTAATAACTGCACCACATAAGATGCAGCTCAGTGATTACTACTACACAGCATTAATAACTACACCATGGAGGGGGTATTTTAGGGATTACTGCTACCATAATGTTAATAAGTGCACCACAGAGGATGTATCTCACTGATTACTACTACCGCAGTGTTAATAATTGTACCACAATGGACATACCTCAGTGATTACTATTATCACAGTGTTAATAACTGCACCACTAGAGAGCATATCTCCATGATTACTGCTACCACAACATTAATATCAGCACCATGAAGGATGTATCTCAGTGATTAGTGCTACCACAATGTCAGTAACTGCAACATGGAGAATGTATCTCAGTGATTACTGCTAAAACAATGTCAGTAACTGCAACATGGCGAATGTGTCTCAGTGATTAGTGCTACTGCAGTGTTAATGAAGGATGGATCTCAGTGATTGCTTCTACCAGTATGCTGATAACTGCACCATGGCGAATGTGTCTCAGTGATTACTGCTACTGCAGTGTTAATGAAGGATGGATCTCAGTGATTGCTGCTACCAGTATGCTGATAACTGCACCATGGCGAATATGTCTCAGTGATTACTGCTACTGCAGTGTTAATGAAGGATGGATCTCAGTGATTGCTGCTACCAGTATGCTGATAACTGCACCATGGCGAATGTGTCTCAGTGATTACTGCTACTGCAGTGTTAATGAAGGATGGATCTCAGTGATTGCTGCTACCAGTATGCTGATAACTGCACCATGGCGAATGTGTCTCAGTGATTACTGTTACTGCAGTGTTAATGAAGGATGGATCTCAGTGATTGCTGCTACCAGTATGCTGATAACTGCACCATGGTGAATGTGTCTCAGTGATTACTGCTACTGCAGTGTTAATGAAGGATGGATCTCAGTGATTGCTGCTACCAGTATGCTGATAACTGCACCATGGCGAATGTGTCTCAGTGATTACTGTTACTGCAGTGTTAATGAAGGATGGATCTCAGTGATTGCTGCTACCAGTATGCTGATAACTGCACCATGGCGAATGTGCCTCAGTGATTACTGCTACTGCAGTGTTAATGAAGGATGGATCTCAGTGATTGCTGCTACCAGTATGCTGATAACTGCACCATGGAGAATGTGTCTCAGTGATTTCTTCTACCAGAATCATAATAACTGCACCATATAGGATGTATCTTATTGCTACCAGAATGCTAATATGTGCATACCATGCATATCATAGGACAAACCTCAGTGGTTACTTCTAATCAGTGTGGTGATGCTTGGAAATTTTGGTGAACAAGCTGTGAGCAGAGCTACTGCACAGGTAATTTTTGTGTTGGGAGGAAACCGTTAGCTCTGAGATTAGTGAAGCGTAACTGTTCCATCCATCACTCATACATTTCTGTTTGTTACCTTTGGTAGTGCTTAATACTATCACTGCATATCTGTTAGTGGCTTTGCCATCACCGGCCAGAGGTGTAACTTGACTTATATGTTTTTATTTCATCTTATTCTATATTTGCTATCTGGGGTAGTACTTGAATGTTTGATGTTTTTTTTTTAGTTGAGTGGTCTCAGTTGACTGGTCCCACATTATGATACCACAGAACTAAGTACACAAGGACTAAAAAGTCTGAGCCTGGATGTGTCTTCCAGTTCATTTTTATATTTTCTGAGGCAGAAATTACATATGCTTTTCTGTCTTCAGCATAAATAATATTGCACATATGAACAAAGCCTGGACTCAGGAAAATTGTAAAACACACATTGCATGAAAGATTGTACAAATGCGATATCTTCTTCATATGCTCATTTCTTCAGTATGATTTTAGTCTCTCTAAATATGTCTAGTGTAACAGTTTCAACTCGTTGCCAAAACAATGTGGCAAAATATACTTTAAAATGTGAAGCATGTTTATACATTTGCTCATCTGTTGCATTTAGCAAATTATTTGCTGTTTCTTCAAAGTTGTTATTAGTTGTTGCTGTCTTTCGGCTTTTCCCAGTTAGGGGTCGCCACAGCGGAACTCCGGTCCGCTAATGATTGGCAGTAGATTTTTACGTGCCGAGTTGCCAGCTCTGACACAAAGCTGTTATTAGTATGATGATTAATTTTGAAAGAGAAGTGACACGTACTTACTGAAATGGGTGGGGAATGGATGGAGTAAAGGGTGGGGTGTTTGTCAGGTTTTTGTCTGTTTCAAAGGTGGCAACCCTATTATGGACCCACTTACTGGTGGGTGGTGTTGGCAGACTTTTGCCCATCACTAGTATTTTTAGCATGATGTCTTTTCTGTCTTTCTCACTTGTTTATTTGAGTTTTTTCCTCGCTGTTCATAAGACAAATATTTACTGGACTTAAGTTCATATCGTGAACAATGAATTTCGTTACTCCTGATATAGCCTATTCCTTAGCTCCAGTACCGTATATTGAAGAAAATGTAAACAGCAGTGGGACTCACCCATCTCTGTGGTGAGACCCTGATAGTCAGCAGCAGGACGGAGTAACTAACGTGGAAGAGCAGTCTCACACCACAGCAAGAATATTGCAAAAGTAAACCAAAGAAAACATTATTTAAATTCTACTGATTAATAAACTTATTTTGCTACTCTTTGACCTCACTGCATGCTGGTCAGCATTCCCTTTTCAGCCAGTTAGTCTATCTGTTACCCAGTCACAGGAATGAGGCTTGATATAGTGGAGCCATCATTTAGGCAGTCATCAGGGATGCTTTAAATTGTTTTGTAGCCTTACCAGCCCCTGCACCCACCCATCAACAGATAGTATGTTGGCAGTAAAATGGGCATTAGCAGTGCACCTCTCATCACTCCCACAAAGGGGTGATGTCAATAGGATGCCTTTATATGTTCCTCTAGTGTCCAGCAGGGAAATGACCTTGCTCATGTGTGCTCTATTCCACTAGTATGGACATGGCCATCCTCCCTGTCTGCAGTATTGTGTGCCCAAGCCAGTATTCAAACTTGGGTCACTGGGTCTGTAGTTAGGGCTTCATTGCTGTATGCCAGTGATTCAGGCACTACTGATTAAACTTAAATGAAAGTGTTACATTTTTCACTGGGAACTGTTACCTGACTGAATCTATTTTATCTGTTTCTTTCTTTAATTTATTTACTTGCATTTGCTGAGTGGAGAGGTCGTGCTGAGCATGATATTTTTTTTCAGAGGAAGCACGGGGAGAAAAGCTCAGATACATGCTAGTAAATAACATTAAGTTTCTTCAAACATAACAGAAATAATCGAACAGAGTGAGTAGAAAAGAGCGAAATGCATTCTTAGACGTGTTAGTGCTATCATAACATCTTACGTTTTCCTGTTCATATACAATAACCAGGTGTCATATCATAAGCAATGGCACCCAAATGCTATAATAATGCCAAAATAACCTTCTGAAGTTCTTGTCTTCTTTTCTTTAGCTGAACAGTGAAGGAGATCCCTTCTCTATACTACTGTCTCTGTGTGAGGATAGATGAATCCACATTATCTTTCTCAAGACAGGATGCAGTATCTCTACCAGTTTTTACGTACAACATGTTGCATCCTGTAGGAGCTGCTAATGCAGCTAGCAGTACTTTTATATGTGTAAGGTATTTTTTTTTAATGTCATGCATTTGCTTTCAGGCTTTGTCCCTTTAATCTGCATTCATTCACATTTTTTGTATTTTCATATAGCTGTATGAAATGTGCATCACTTGCAAATTATTATTTTAAGAGTTACTTGTTGACCAGGTTAGAGGGTTGAGTCTATGAGACAAGTTACAGTCATTAAGAGTCCATTGACTGAGTGACGTAACAGATGCACATACAAAGGCTCTCATGTACATGTGTATAGACACACACATGCACACACACACATACACACAGACACACACACACACACACACACACACACACACACACACACACACACACACACACACACACACACACACACACGCACGCACACACACACACGCACACAGACACACATACACACACACACACACACACACACACACACACACACACACACACACACACACACACACACACACGTGTGCACATGTACATACATACATACATACATACATACATACTACTAGTAATGGCACAGTGGAAGAGAGGGTACTTCAACAGATGTATTATTTGCATTTAAATGCTATCTCACAGAAAGTACCATAAAAGACAGATACTAAAAAACTGTTCAACAGCAACTGTGTACCACATGCTGCTGGTGAACAAGACAATGGGCAAGGGGGAAACAGACCAACACATTGGAGGTGGAGGACAGCAAAGATAGAGCATTAAACGTATTATTATTAAGGTAGCCTGAAACATGCCTAGCCCTGACTCAGAACTGAAGTTAATGTAGTATGTTCATCTATGCTTTGATTTTTCACTTGTACAGATGCATATCTGTTGTGTACACTTTAGTCTGCTGTGATTCCCTATCCTATTTATATTAAAAGGACTCTCACTGGCAACTGCAGCATGCTTCCTTGTGTGCCGCATGACACCAGCAGGGCACTGCCCATGTCTGTTGTGTCCCCTCTGAGTCAACATTCGCCAAGGCACATACAATATGAGATCTGCTGCCCCTGCTGGTATTACCACTACCATTTTCTGGTGTTGCTTTACATGTGATATAAATAATAATGAGAACACAGACCTCAATGATGCCTCTTGTGTACTCATTGGCCTTGCTCAGTTCAACCCACACTGTCATGTGCAGCAGGTATTGTGGGACAGTCTAACAGGGACTGACTTAATGTTTGCTAGCATACAGTCACAACAAGTGTTACAGTCTCTTAGGCTCTAGTGATATTAACTTTTCCTATAGAATATTCATAAATAAATCTGTCCATCCTTTCAAGATTGCTTAGCATGTTGCAGCTGTTTTTTCTTCCTAGCTCTGGTTTATATTCATATATGAATTTTTGTTAAGGCACTATATCAGTTTACAGCATACCTCTCAACTGGGGTATGAGTCTCTGATTTTGGCTTATATATTTGTCCTGTCCCCATATATTTTTTTGATTCACTGATAAATCACTCATGATTACAGTAAATCAATAATGCCAGACATTAGAGTTTCATACTTATTTTTCTTCAGAAAATGTATGTTGATGAAAAACTCATGCATGTTATCTTACAACTAAACTAGTCTTAGCTGCCAGCACTATTTATAATGTAAGAGAAAAGCACTAATGATGTGAATTTGTCATTACATGTGAATTTATCACCTGCTACTACAATACACAGAATAACTAGATTAGCTTTAAACAGCATCCAAAGATGTAAACTACATGAAAAAGGTAGATATGAAAACATACTTAACGTTAACTGTATTCTTTCAGATACTTGCACTCATTTTCTGTTGCACTATTTCAGTGCTTACGTCTTGAGAATGTGATGCCTGCTTTGACCCACGAGGCATATCTGGGTCAACAAATGGTTAAGCACAACAAAGAAACAATGGAAGGATATATTTATGGCTCCTAAATATGCAACAAAGTCTAGAAGATTTAGGATCTTTGCTTGGAAGTGTTTACATAGCTATTTTTATCCCACAAGCAGACTCCAAATAATTTTTTTCTGGGGTAAATTGCAAATGTTGGAGGTATGATGGAAAAGAAAGAGGTAAATGGGAACATATTTTTGGGGAGTGTAATGAGTTGGCAGACTTTAAAAGTTCCCTGCAGACTGCTCCATTAGAAATATTAGGTGAGCAAATGGTATAACTAAGGAAAATATTTTTTGAGCTGTGATACAGAGTTGGATTTGCCTGGGCATAGTAAGGCCTTGCTGAGTTTAATTAAAAAGCAATTACTAGAAAATGAAAATGAACGTCTCGATCAACCGTAGTGGAAGTAATGAATATAATAACAGAGGTAAAAGAACTGCAAGTGGGATCTTTAGGAAAAGCTAGGAGCAAATTGCATAGAAAATTGGGAATTGTGGGAACAATACACGCATAATAATGTCTTGGAGGAGGAATGAGGTTTAAGGGAAGGCAGGAACCGAATGGGCAATGTCTTGCTCTGTAAAGAAGATTATACGTGATGTATAACGTCTGTAACTGAGGATATGTCAATATGGCATCTTTTCATTTATATAAATGTATGATTGCTCAAGTGATAATTCAATAAAGATGTTTCTTGTTAAAAACAAAACAAAACAAATGGTAAACACATTCCGGGATAAAATGAGAAAGACAGATAAATAAAATTAAAGGATTCTGGCATGTTGCCTTCCAGGACACGGGAGAGGACAGAGACAGTGGAAGGACTGAGCACAGAATGCATTTGATGTTAGCTTTTGCATAATAAGCAGGTTCCCTTATGAACGTCTTCACAATGTGACTCTTGAGTTGTCTAATAAAGTGTTTTATTTCTGCACAGGAACTATTTTACTTGTCATTGAGTTGGAAATCCTGTTAAGGGGTTACATAGCAGTAAACCTTTTCCCCTCATTTTACTGCTAAGAATGACAAACTTGAGTCACTCATATGAATTAATGAATATACCTGTTGGGATGTTTTATAAATAAAATTTCAGGAACTTGGTAACATCCTCCTAAGTTGTGATTAAGTTGATGAGCTCTTGTTTGCTACATTTCAAAACTAAACAGCTTAAGACATATGCAGCAATGTGCCTTGCACATCTAATATGACAGCACATGCTATTTTTGCAAAGATGTGAAAGGAATTGATTTTTGCACAGATGCTTATTACTTTTCTCTATCATGTATCATAGAATGAATGAACAATACAGTCTATTGTGTCTTCCTATAAATTAGCACAATCAATTAGATCATTGATTGTATATGTTTCTTTCATATAAATGCATATAGTTAATTTCCAATCCAGACCAGTTTGCAGTTAGTTAGCAAATAATTATGCATGAAAATAATTTATTTTATTTTTTTTATTAATGAAGGTTTCAATCAGTGGTATTGTTTAGGCTTTCCTTTTCAGTTGTTTTTGTTTTCACTATATTTGTTGTAATTCATGTTTACAATCAGTATACAAATGCATTCTTCATTTAGCATGGTGTCGCATGGACAATGAAACAATCTTACCACATTTTGTATGACAGTTATGCAGTAACCATTTTGAAATGTAGCATAGAAATGCACTTTCATGCATTTATATTTTAGTGAAATTTTGTCTATCCTAACACAGAATTCATAGTCATACTTAAAATCGTTTTTTATATAGCTTTCAGTTTGATGCTGGTCATTGTGTTCAGTAAAAAATTAATTTTTTTTTAAAAAAAATTTGCTTTTGTTTACTGGGTTTGTTTAACTGGGTTTAGTAAAAAAAAAAAAAAAACCCTTTCAATGGAGACCTCGGAACTGTAAAATTTGCACACAGTGATCCGGTGTATAGCACAAGGCTCCCTAATGATATGTCAGCACTCAAAAATGCTGAGTGCCAACATGCCAAAAAAAAAACGTAAATTCCGAAGAAGATTGAATCTTGAACATTCTTTTTTGCAGGTGGGCAAGCCCATCTTCACTCCTTGATGTGAGGGCAATCTCCTTATACCCCCTAACTTATATATACTAACTCTGAGATTGCTGTATCTCATAGAAAAGGGAATATTCCAGGAAATGGCCATCTTGGACTTAGTATATATAAGTTTGCTTTTTGGCCATTCATTCTCTGTGTTTCAGGACTCACTCTAGTGTATGCCAACATTTCAAATGGTTAGCACAGCACAGTATGTTAATACTTCTACTTGTATTACATGAATATTATTGTTGATGCTACCATTCAAGACCTACGATTGTTCTCCATTCCATATACCAACAAATTAGCATATATGCCATGGTCACTTTGTGTAGTATAATGTTTCTGCCTGATTATTTACAATGCCCACAAGATGACCTTTGGAAGTTTGCCAGGTACCGTGTGATCTGAGCAATATGTTGTTTGGAAACCAGATTTGACATGACTGGAGTACACCTTCATGCCAACATCTTTCAGTGTAGAAGGACCTTTTGGTGAAGTAACATTAAGAGCTATTCACATTACACTGCACAGTGTAACACTGAATGGTTATGAATAGTATCCAACATTCATAATGCCTGACAAATAATACAGTAGGTATGGGCTTTGACTAAGCTTTCATGAACATCTAACTGTTGATGAGAATCACTGAACTGCGATCCCAGAAAAAAACTCTCTGAAAAAAATAAAGAAAATTTAAGTGCTTTAAAACTTTTTTTTTTTAATTAAGTGTTTTAAAATTTGAGGATGTGAGGGCCAAGCCCGTCCTCACATCCCTGATGTGGGAGGCAAGCCCCCACATCCCTGAAGTATTATATACGATATAGATGGTTATACCAACTCAAAGAAGGGATATATTAATCCAAAAGGGCATCACTTCAAGCACAACTTATTTACAAGTTATTTCTTATGGAGGTGATCCAGTCCACAGTATCTTGAGCCTTCAGCAATTGTTGCTCAAGAAATCAAACTTTGTTCACCAATATGTCAGTCTATATTTGGTGGACTGCAGTGATTTTATGCATACTGCATGATCCTCTATGAAAAAGTAAAGTAACAAGTATGTCATTTTTGTGTAACAATTGCTAGTACAGCATACACTGTTTAGTATTCTGCACAGACTCCATCAGCCACATACATTTCGTAAAGTACGTACTATATCATACTAATATATGCATGGAGCATGACCCTTTATGCTGCTAGTGCTCTTTTCTGCATTTTTTATTTCTTGCAAGTAGATATCTATGTTGTTTCATTATTCAAATTATGATTTTTTGTGATGTAGATGCTGTCTGTGATATATGCAATGTTTGTGGAGGAGGACTACATGGATCCATAAGATTTCACAGTAGGCAACTCCTAACCCCTCAGGCAGCATTTAGCAGATTCTGCTAAGGACAATGCTAATACAAGCAGAAACTTGAGTAATGATGGATCAGGAGTATCAGTGGTGAAAGTGCTTCACATTTTTAAATTTAACTTGAACTCTGAAAATCTATGTCAATTTCATATTCTGTCCATTAGTTCTCAGTATTTATTTCCATCAGTCTGCACTGCAGTACATTCTATCTCATTGTCTCTAATGCATTTTAAGCCAGGTTTCAGTAATAGTATTGCATAGTTTATTTCCTGAAAGTAGGTATCTGTGTTGTTTTGTAACTTTAATAATACCACAAGTGAATTACACTAATATTTTTTTCATTTAGTGGTTTGTGAGAAAGCAAAATGAATGGCAGTGTAAAGTCAAAGACTGCACGTGTTCAAAATCAATTACACTGTCATGGAGACATTGCTCAGACTATGAAAATCTGTTGCAGTATTCATGAAATGTGCTCCAGTAGGAGCAGATATATCAGTCAGGGATAAAGCTGAACAAGACCTAAGTGAATAAAATGTATATACATCATTAACAAACAATTACATATAGTAGAATGGGAAGAATGACAGAAACTGTATTGGATTAATTCTTAAGATCTGAATAAAGTGATCAAAAGATAACATTATTTATTGCTTACAGTTGAAGAGGAGAACTCAAGAATGTCAAATGCTAAGTTTCTTCTCAGCACTAAATGGAAAACAGGGTTTCTGACAAATAAAACTAGATGAAACATGCTATAAGCTGTGCACACTGAATATGCCATTAAGAATGCACAGGTTTCTTAAATGTCTGTCGTATTTTATTTTCAACAGAAGTATTTCAAAGAGTGGTTTCTCAAGTAATTTAAGTTTTGGAAGGTGTTGAAAACATAAATGATGATGCATTAACATGCATCAGACACAAGAAAAGCATGACAAGGTGCTGCTAAAGCTGCTGGCTAGGTTAAGACAGTATAATTTAAGCTAACTAACAGTAAATGCTAAATAAGGGTGTAGAGTTTGAAAACTGTAGGTAATACTCTGGTGTCAAATGGTCTGAAACCTATTCTAGAAAAATCCGAGCAATTGTACAAATGTCAAGTCCAGAAGACAAGCAGACATTATATAGGGTTCCTAGGGATGATGCAGTATCTTGCAAAGTTAATACCTAATATGCATGAGATAATTATATTTCTAAGAAAGAGATTGGAGCAAGATGTAGACTGGAAATGGAACTATACAGGAAAACCACTTTGAAATGCTTAAGAAACAAATCACTAATGCCCCATTAAAAACTAAGAAGGAAATAAACCAGTTGGGTTGCAGGTAGATGTCAGTTAAAATGTTAAAGGATCTGTGATCCTGCTAGAAAATATATTAGTTGGAATGAGTCAAAAGTATTTACAGCTGCATGAAAAGAATATGCCAAGATAGAAAATAGTGCATGGATGTGAGAAATTCCACAAATATCTCTATGGTGAAATGTTCAGGTGGAAATTAGACCACCACAATCCAAAAACCTGTGTAAGCCATATTCAAAAAGTCCTTATTCACAGCATGCCTGAAATGGTAGAGTATGTTCCTTAATCTTAAGATGTATGATCTGAAAATGAGTTGCACATATGACAAGAAACTATACATATATTTGTTAAGTAGAGTATATTTACAAAAAAAGCAGGAAGTGTTACAGCTGGCTCAGAAACTGGTGTCACTTAAGGGAGATCCAGTATGTGTCAGCATGTGATGAACTGTTGTACAGTCCTACTTGCTTTGGCAAGGATCGCTTACACATTTCATTGCAAGGTTTCTACATACTGGATACCCCTTTTTGCCACCTTAGTGCATTTTTAGGCAGAGTCCAGGTAATGGATCTTCCAAAGTCAAAAAAAAAAAAAAAAAAAAAAAAAAAAAAAAAAGCATAAAAAACAAAAACAAAGCACTGGGCAATATCAGTGTGGCACTGCTCAGTGGTCAGAGTCTAAATAACAAGTTGACTGACTTGGAAACCCTCTTGCATTTAGAATACATTCATGTGCATATTATTATTGAAAAACTGGTTTAAAATACAGAAGACACTCCTCTATACCAAGGTTTTGTGCCTACCACACCTTTAGACCCGATGAAAACTGTGGTGGAGTATCCATGCTTGTTAAAGACCACATTACCTCAAAACAGATTCCCAGTGACCAAGAAACTAAACTTATTGAGATTCTATTCACTGTAAATTATGTCTACTGTCTGATCATAGATGTTATAGGACCCAATCAGTGTCCCTTAAAAACATGTTTTCCTTATGTTCTACCTAATGAAGCTGATAAATATTTTGAGGGCGTAATGTAAGCAGTGGACAGTACTCACACTGTTTGTACATAATGCCTTCATCTCACCAAGGCATTTGATGCTGTACCACGTGCCAAAATTATCAACACGCTACATTTGCTCCAAACTGATTCCTCTATAGTTAGATGGATAGCTAACTGGATGAGGGACAGAACCCACACTGTGAAGGTGGCAGGGGTATCTTCAGAAATCATGTAAGTAACCAGTGGGGTACCACGGGGTTCCATACTGCAACCTGCTGTTTGACATATACTTGTATGATCACTAAGTCAACAAACAGGAACTATGGTTAACCATGTTTGCCAACAATTGTAAACTGGGTGCTATAGTTAAATCTCCTTCTGATATACAAAAGTTACAAAGTGAACGTACACATGTGCACTGAAAACACTAAATGTTAAAAAATGTAATATTATTGCATTTGCCATACAAATCCTCCACTCATCTTACAGTATAGAAAAGACCCCTCTCTAAAATGAAGCTGTTGTGAGACCTTGAAACATGAGTAGATAATGTCCTCTCCTTTGGCCATCATGTTGCAACAATGGTCAGGAAATTCTTTCTGGCAGAACTGATAAGGGTATTTTGTCTAGATGCAAGGAAGTCTTTATCCCCCTATATTCTGCACTTATCAGACCCATTGTGGAATACAATACTCCCTTTAGAATGTATCTTAACTAAATATGTCAAGCAGTTGGAGTAAAGAGATGCTAGTGGCCTTGTCCCTGTATTCAATGTCTTACAGACTCCTTTGGGATTATCTTTCCCTTTCCTTCTGGACCATTGGGAATCCAACACTCCAAGACCTCTTATTTGTCCACAAATCATTCAGTATGGGGAGCACTAGAGCCAGAGAACTTTAACTGATTCAGTAAATAAAGAAATCGCAGTGGAGAGACAGATTTGTATGCAATGACTACCCCTTCTCTGGAGCAAACTTTCTCTTCAGATCAAGAAATGTGGTCCACTATCTTCGATTATGAAGAAAGTAAACAGTTTCTATAAGCATTTGTAAATTCAGCCCCTGGTATGGCTGTCCTGCTGTTCTTTGAAAAAGGAGGTACTGGCTAGGCATAAATGGTCACATGGCCCAGCTGCCTTGTATATTCTATTATTTTAGAATAAAATAAAAGATATTCTTTGGGCAGTAATACCACTGGCATACATAAATAAATAAAACATCTCTGAGATATACAATATACATACAATAATTTAAAAATACAACTACTGAAAAACATTGCTATGAAAGGAAGGTCTGAGCAAAAAAAAAAAAAAAAAAAAAAGAAAATGATTAAGAAAATAAATTAATTCTTGTTTTTCAAGGAAGAATAGGCCGTATCAAGGGTTTGTTGTTTAAAGCTGAAAAAAAAGATGTTTCCCTATCATTTAACAAAACAAATGCTTGAGAGAACACAAGTCACATCTGGAGAAAATAAAGTGCAAAAGAAGAACAAAAGGTAAATATTTGGTCTGGGAAACAGGTTTAAATGCTAATCATTTGCGTTCTTTATTTAGCATGTCCTGGGACACACACAAGTCCCATCAAATTCAGTTAAAATATGCCTCATGGCATTTACATTATATCTGTATATCTACTATTTTGTGGAGTTATTTATTAAGCTTCCAGACAATACAGGCTGTAGTAAGTTATATAGAGTGCACCCACTCACAGTATGCTAATTTTCACAACTTACTCCAAAAACAGTATCATATGTGGAGTGCAGAATATGTTAACAACTATGCAGTATAAATAAAACATAATTTTTGTACTCTGTCACAATGCCTTAAGCTGTAGAAAAATTCTTGAACCTCTACTACGTATCAAAAAAGCTATTTGAGTATCAACATACATATAAAGCAAATGTTGTGCTGAGGTAGAAGCAGAGTCTCTGCCCCACACATGTACACCTACTGTATTCTACGCTTAGGTAAGAACAGCTTTCTTCTGTTTTTGATTTGAAGTCTGCATATTCACTGACTGCTATAATTCTAAAGTTAAAAAAGAGCACGCAGTGCTCTATGAACACATTTTCTTAGTGGCGTGAACCACCCCTGAAACAGGCAGGAACCTCTCCAGGGAGATTGGAATCACCATTTAAGAAATACTGACTAGCATATAGCTTTTATTAAAATAACAAATCCATTTGTATTAGCATTCACATCACTAAAAAGGGTACTGTCAGCAGTGAGAAATGTGTATGACAGTGGTTGTCATCCACAATATAGGTGCAGTTCCCATGTTCAGAGGTTCATAAGTAGGTACTAGGCTAGCTGACCTAGTGAGCCATTTTAAGCCTAGCTAGTTTCACTTTTTGTGCTCAAAATAACCCATCCCTTTTGGTTATAGATTGGCCTTACCCATCCTATGGTCAATAATTATATATTATTCCTAAGGAGAATAACCGAGATCATACCATAGACAATCTGAGAGGATCCATGCATGGGATAAAGCATTTTGGAGCTGCCTGTAACCATCAGTAGTACAGAGGTCAGTCCTGGGGTAAATTTTCTGTTTCTCATCCATAGATTTAAGTTGTGCTTGAATATGGACAGGGATAAACTTTGTTTTATGTCAATGGGGAGTCTGTTCCACAGCAGCGGTATCCTGTTCAAGATATACTTGTCCCTCCAAACTGTTCTGTTGGTGTTGTGGAAGAGATTTAGATCCCTAGACTGAGTATTTCTGATGCTATTTGACTTGCTGATGTGCAGTAAATCCATTAGTAATGGGACAGAGGATGCCTTTTATACCAGACACAGATCACCTCTTAGTGTTCTGTAGGATACAGAAAATAGTGACAGGCTTTGAGTCAGCCCATGTGGGACATGTCGCATGTGCTTTCATAATAAAACTCCTTACTATAGTTTAGGTAAACAGAGCATATTACTAGTTCTAGAGATGCCACTTTTGAATGTGATTTCACTTGTGCTCTAAAAGAATCAGTTATTGTATCCTGTCCTATAGCTCCAGCCAGTTAAGGGAGTGAATGATTCCTTTATTGGTAGACGATTTATCTGCATTTCTTCACCTGGAAAGTCTGACCGGGCATAGCCCTTTTTCATTGAAGATCCAGGAAGAAAAAAGATGCACATTGTATATAGTGAATGAGCTAACATTAAAAATGTAATATATAAGACTTTGGACTATATTACTTAATAGGTGATTACCGTATTACATACACTACTGTTACAGCATGTAAGACATGGAGAAATCTATTGAACATAGTATATATAGAACATAAACCTCACACGCATCAGCAGAACATTCAGCATTACTTTACAATGCAATTCTTAGACACAGATGACAAATAAGGCGTGTCTATATTTCATCCAAACATATGAGATCACTTAAGACCTGTATCCAGAAGATTACTGTAGTAAAAGCGTGACGATTTTGTGATATTTGTTTGATTTGACTACATGAGGAGGGGACTTAGTAATGGGTTGGTACGGAGCAGAACTGTTTTATTGATAGGTATAATTTCATTAAGATTGTAAATTATAGGCTGGAAAAGATTTAAGTAAGAAGGAGTCTTGGTAGTCGGGTTGTTACAAGTGCATGACCATGTGATTGAGAGTGACATCTTTAAAGAGGTATTTCATTTGTACACAAGATGAGATACTTCTGATATCTGCTGGGAGTGAGTGCCACAGTTTACCAACATATACAGAGTATAGACAGTTCCCATTATGATATTTAGATTTTTGAGTGAGTACTAGGTGTTGGCTTAGTGAGTGCACTTTGGGGGGGGGGGCAGATTAATAACTCACTAGTAGCAGGACACCTGTCTGGGGTATAGCGTATATTGTGTACAGTGTTAATACAAGAAAAGACTAGTAGATTAGATATTAACACTCAATTAAAGGAGTGAAATGCCACAGTGATATGATGGTTTAATGGGAGTACTTGCCAGCGTAATCATTTTATTATAAGATTGTAATAGTTTATCTAACTGAGAAGATTGAGAGTTAATGAAAATTGCTGCGGCATACAAGAGACTAGGGGAGTAGAGAGGTCTGACATAGTCTTATATACATATTTTGATAGGAAAGGCTTCACTTTATAAGGAACTCCTAGTTTTTAATACAATAAAAAAGTAATGTGAACCCTTACAGGAAATAATATATGATTGAGTATAACAACAGATGACAGATTATGCATACCAGATATTAAATGATGAACTTAAAACAGAAAATGGTTAGCAGTTTCATCTCAAATAAAAATCACTAACAGGACCACGAGATTTCATCAAACTGAATTATGTAACTTACTCATTAGTTTAAATACACTTATGTCAATGACACAAATCACATGACTAAAATATGTACACTTTAGTTAAAATTCATACTTAGCACAAAATACAAAAATCTGTATCAACATAAATTAATCCATCCATCCATCATCAACCCCTTTTCCCATTTTGCACATGGGGTCGGGGTATTATACAATCAATTCATATTAATTATATTCTTAAAATTTGTTGTTAAAATATGTATTCCCTATTATTAAGATTTTTAACTACATATTTATAATTTGTAGTAGCATCCAACCCCTTCTCCTGCATGCATCCAATATAGTATGCCATCTATATTCAGTAGAATCCAATCCGTCATCCCTGCCACCCCCCAGGAGAAACTGGAATCATACTTCTCAAACTCTTAGCACAAGAAATCTGGATAAAGCCAAAAATAATGGGGGGAACAGAGGCCCAAAAATAGGAACATGTTTTAAATATTGCTGTTAGAAACTTAGAAAGTTTCTAGAATAACAGGTTTTGTGTGTTAGGCATGTATTTTCTGAAGGATATGAAGTCTGAAACTCAAATATCTGACATTATTCAGTGATTTCAGTCCTCAGCGATTTGCCAGAAAAACACATGTACATGTGTCTACGACTACAGAGCATCTTACCCCACCTGATCTCACTAACTTTTTTCTCCTCTCTGCTTAACAGTTATGCAACTATCTCTTGCTGTCTTCACTCTACAGTATTCAAAGCAGATGATATATTGTACTTAGGTTCATAGGTAGGTACTAGGCTATCGGCCCTAGGGCCTATACAAGCCTAGCCAAAAAGATACCCTGGCTTTCACCACCAACGAAAATTTATTTTCCTGTGCCCTTGCCGAGCAGAGCCAAAGAGGTGATCTCCGGGGTGAATTTCCTATTTCCCATCCAACCATCAAGATTTTTCTTGAAGAGTGCCAATGAGGAGCTTTGTTTGTTATAGACAGGTAGTTTGTTCCAGAGTATGGGAAGCCTCTGGGACTGGAATCTATCCCTAGAGCATGCAGCTCAGAGGGATTAGGATTTTTTTAAGTGGAGCATGTCCAACAGCTCTGGGTTTGACATAGCTTTGTATGTTAAGTAGAGATCACCTCTGAGTAGGTGATATGCGATGGAGTAAAGCTGGAGTTTTTGAGACGGTCTGCATTGGGCATCTGTTTGAGGCCAGTAAATCCTCTTTGTGAGGTATTTCTGCAACCTTTCTAGTTGTTGTAGATGTCTTGTGGGGTATCAAAAGGGGTTTTGTACTCTATAATGGGGGAACAATGGCCTCTTTTTTCCTGGATGAGAAACCTTTTGTGATGAGGAGGGCCACGTAAAAGGATTTCCTGACTACTGTGGCGATGTGATTATCAAAGAAGAGACTACTGTCCACCTGTGTCCCAAGGTCACTTATCACACTTTCGGTGTTAAGTAGACTACCACCTATGTGGTAGCTCATGGGTACAGAATTTTACCAAAGGGGATGACAATACACTTTTTGGCATTGAGCTTGAGGCCATGGCTTTGACACCAGGCATCTAACTCGGTGAGGCCTTTTTGTAGGATGTCCACATCTTTAGGAGTTTTAATTATGGCTCCTAGTTTGCAGTCATCTGTGAACTTTGTTTGCCAAAGACCTTCTGTGCTAGCCTGTAATTCAGAAAAGTAGATACCAAACAGGAGAGGAGCCAGGACTGAACCATGTGGTACTCCATTTGTCACTGGTCTGAAGTCGGATTTGGCGTCTGCTACTTTCACAGTGTGAGTTCTGTCAGTGAGCCAGTTGGCAACCCATCTTGTGACATAGAGATTTATACCTAGTTTAGTGAGTTTATCTATAATTCCAGAGTGGGGGATGGTGTCAAAAGCCTTGGTGAGATCTAGATAGGCTGTGTGAACCACCTTACCCTCGTCTACGGCTTTGGTGACTGCTTCAAAGAAGTCAATCAGGTTTAGGAGACATGATCTGCCTTTTACAAACCCAAACTAGGTGGGGTCCAGAGTTTGGAGATTGCTAATGCCTTTGTTTATAAGTTCTATGATGATACGTTCCATGGGCTTGCAGACCAGGCTCATTAGGCTAATGGGGTGGTAGTTCCCAGGTCCGCGGTGGCTCCCCCTTTGTGGAGTGGGATAACCGCCACTGCACACCATTCAGTAGGCACAAAGCCTGAGGTGAGGCTATGATTGAACATGGTGCTTAGGTGGGGTGCCAGTTCATTCTGTAGTTCATGTCTAATGCAGCCTGGGATGTTGTCAGGTCCCACAGATGCTGTGTTCTTGGCTTTGGAGAGTGTGGTTTTTACCTGTGCAGCCGTGATTACAGGAACTTTGCATTCTTCCAGTATATAGATGGGCCCTTTAGGGGGTGAGGGGGAGGGTAAAGTTAGCACTGAACCTATCTGCCTATGTTGGCAATATTAGTTGGTTCTGTATATTTAGTGCCATTGCTGTAACTCAGAGCAGATCTGAGTGTTGCCATTGAGATTCTTGACATAGCTATAGAATTCTTTGTGGTTGTCTTTAGAATCAGTGGCGATTTTGTTTTCATAACTAGCTTTGGAGTATTGTATGAGGGATCTCGGCTTCTTACTGAGGCTGACCAGGGAGATCTTCCAGTCATGGGATTTTACTCTTTTTTTTTTTACAGTTTCTTTCATTTGTTGTAGAGTTTGTTTATGGTAGGGGACCACCAGATTGGCTTCCTTTTTTTGGAGGATAGCATCTTGGTTCTGATAGGGATAGCACGATCCATGCACTCGTGTAAGTGCTTATAAAGTGCATTTGCATAGGATTCAGCAGTCGTACCTCTATTGTCCATCTGCATGGGTGTCATGAAGTTTGCCACTTCTGTCTTTAGAAGCATGAAGAAACATTTTTTATGGTGGTTTCCCTAATGGGGGGTGGGGGAGGGATGTGGATGTCTAGGCTGATTAGCTTGTGGTCGGATCTGACCAATGAGGAATTGACCTCTGGTGTGGAACACCGGACACCCATGTTGGTAATGACCAGGTCTAGGATATTGCTGTCCCTGGTGGGGGTGTGGATAAGTTGATCCAAGGTGTTGGAATTTATAAATTCCAGAAAACGTTGAGCAAAAGAGTTGGTACATGAGTAGTTTTCCCAGTTAATGGTGGGGTAGTTGAAATCGCCCATTATTAGGGTGTTGGGTTGTACCCTAATATTTTCCAGTGTATCAAGAAATGAGGAGTGGGAATCCTGGGGCATGGTGGGGGATCTGTATCAAGTTACAATTTGGATTGCGGTCTTGCCCAGAGTTAGTTGCACTTGGATAATCTCAGATGCATTATACTGAGCAACTAGCCTGGAGGTGTGGATATCCTTAATGAATATGGACATGCCTCCACCTTTAGTGTTTCAGTCCGGGTTAGGTGGCCGAAAGGTGTGGTATGAATTATAGCCTGGTAATTCAGGGGTGCTCTCTGGAGCCTTGAACCAGATCTCTGTCACTGCACAGATGTTGATGTTCTCCATTTTAAGGAGTGCCTCGAGTGAATGCATTTTGAGGTTTAGACTTCTAGTATTGAGTAGCATTACCCTCAGATTTTGCTTGCTTGTACCTGTTAATTTGTCATTTGAACCTTGCCTAAAAAGGCACTATAGGGGTGGCAAGAGCCTTAGCCAGTATCCGGAATCCCGAGGGCGACAGGTGCAGGCCATCTCTGGCAAAGCATCGTGGTTTGTCGATCATATCATCCCAGGCAGACAGATACTGGATCCCCTTAGAATGGCATCAGAAGCTTAGCCAATTGTTGAAGTCAATCATTTTGCCCTTGTACTGTGGTGTCATTCTGGGTGATGGCAAGATGCTACTCAGTGCTAGGCTCATACCTGCCTGGGCTACAAGATCGGAGAGCTCCTTCATGTCTCTTTTCATGTAGTCCAGGGAGGTACATCTCAGGTCATTCACACCAGCATGGACAATGACAGAGTCATATTTGTACTTGTTGTGAAGTGACCTTAGTACGTGCGTTATGTGGCAGATCCTGGCACATGACAGGCAGCAGACAGTAACTTTCTCCTTGTTTAGTCTGATGAGTGGGACATCAGTGTGCCTGACTATAGAGTCACCTATGACTAGAGTGATGGGTATGTTGTTATGCCTTATGGGCTGTGATTGAGTGGCACACTGAGTTTGTGGGCTATGTGTCATTTGGGTTGGGTTGGGGGATGGAGGTTGCATGCGTGTCTGCTTTGGAGGTCTCTGTTGCTTGAACAGATTTTCATTGAGAGCCTCCGTGAATGTAGGTATGTGTTTTGTGTTGCTATGTGTGTGTTTTGGTGGTGTAGGTTTTGAGGGACTATGTGATGAGTGTGGTGTGGTGCAAGTGTTTACCTTCTCCTCTTGACTGTCTAGTCCAGTCTTAGGTGAAGAGAGCTTTACTTCCAGTTTGGCTATATAAGTGCATCTCTCACAGGTTGTAGTGCTGGGTGGTAGGAGGAGAGGGTTGTCTGTGTACATGAGGCAATTGCTGCATTGGCCCAATAGGTTCATAGGTTCATACTAGGCTATCTGCCCGAGGGCATTTACAAGCCTAGCCAATCGTTTTGTGGCTTACGCCACCCCTTTAGTATGGGGAACTATACCCATTATTTTGCTGTGCCTCTGTCGAGCAGTGACACTGAGGTAATCCCTGGGGTATATCTGCGATCTCCCATCCATTGGTCAAGATTTCTCTTGAACAAGGCCAGCGAGGTGCTCTGCCTCACATGTACCGGGATTCTGTTCCACAGCATAGGGAGTCTTTGGGTGATGAATCTATCCCTCCAGCACGTCCTATTAATAGCCGTGTCGAGGTTTAAGTCTCCGCCCTTGTGGCTCTGATGGATCTAGATTTTTGAGGTGAAGCATATTCATCAAATCTGGGTTTGACATGGCCTTGTATGTTAGGCAAAGGTCACCTCTGAGTAAGCGACTGAATAGAGCTGGAATTCTTTCAGTCGGACAGCATAGGATAGATTTTTGAGACCCTTTATCCTTTTGGTGAGGAACTTTTGTGGCCTCTCCAGCTGCTGCAAGTGTCGGGTCAGATACATTCCGAATGGGGCATTGTACTCAATCATTGGTCTGATGAGTGATGAGTAAAGGGAGACTATAACCTCCCTTGATCTAGATGAGAATCCCTTCATGATAAGGTGGGCAATGTAGAAGGTCTTCCTAACTACTTTAGCTACATGGGTGTCGAATGACAGACTACTATCAACCTGTGTCCCCAGGTCCCTGATAACTTCTTCTGTGCTCAGTGGATTGCCTCCTATTTGGTAGCTAGGGGTAACCTTGTTTTTCCCGAAGGGTATGACTATGCATTTTTTGGCATTTAACTTTAGGCCATGGCTCTGGCACCAGTTATCCGTTTCTGTGAGACCCTTCTGAAGGATATCTGTGTCAGATGTGTTTTCTACTATGGCCCAGTTTGCAGTCATCTGCAAACTTTGTCAGCCATAACCCTCCTGTGTTTGCTTGTACTGAAAAGTAGATGCCAAACAAGAGTGGGCCCAGGACTGAGCCCTGTGGGACACCACTTGTGACAGGCTTTGAGTCTGACATGGCGCCAGCAACTCTGACCCTGTGGGTTCTGTCACTCAGCCAGTTTGCAACCCATCTTGTGATGTATGGGTTAACATTTAAGCTGATGAGTTTTTCAATGATACCCGAGTGGGGTATTGTATCAAGGCCTTAGCCAGATCGAGGTAGGCTGTATGGACTGCCTTTCCTCATCAATGGCTTTGGTGACTGTTTCAAAAAGTCAACCAAGTTTAGAAGGCATGATCTGCCTTTGACAAAGCCAAACTGGGATGGATCCAAAGTCTGCAAATTCCTATGTCTTTTTTTATGAGGTCCATTATGATCCTCTCCATGGCTTTGCAGATAAGGCTTGTCAAGCTAATGGGCCGGTAATTTCCAGGGTCGGTGGAGGCACCGCCTTTGTGAAGTGGGACCACAGTTGCAGTGCGCCACTCCTGGGTAATGTATCCAGAGGTAAGACTTTGATTAAACAGCTGTCCTAGCTGTGGGTTTAATTCCTCATTGAGTTCGTGGAGCACACAGCCGGGGACACCATCAGGTCCCATGGATGCTGTGTTTTTGCTTTGGAGAGAGCAGTTCTCACTTGGGCGCTGGAGATGTTTGGGGGCTGCAATCGCTTTGGTATAGATATCTCTCCTTTGGGAGAAGTTTGCACTGAACCTGTCAGCCAGTATGTTGGCAATGTCTGTAGGATCAGTAATCTTCACATCATTTTGAACTAGTTCTGAGCATATCTGGGAGTTTCCTCCTAGGTTTCTAACATAGCTAAAGAAGGCCTTATGATTGTCTTTTGAGTCTTTAGCTATTTTTCTCTCGAAATTTGCTTTGGATGATTTTATGAGAGCTCTTAGTTTTTACTTATAGTGATCAAGGGTGTCTTACCTTTTAAGGATTTTGCTCTATCTTGTAGTAGCTTCCTCCTTTTGTTGTAGAGTTTGTTTATGGCTGGGGTCCACCAGACTGGATGCTTGCCTTTGGTACAAAGAGTCTTTGTTTTGCTTGGGATTGCCTTATCCATGCAGTCCTGCAGGTGCTGGTAGAAGGCATTTGTAAGTGATTCAGCGGCTTGAGTACTGTTTTCCGCTCGGGGCCTTAAAGGAGACCACACTAGTCTTTAGAAGTGTGAAGTCGGCTTTTGGGAAGTTCTTTACTGTGGTCTTTTTTATTTCAAGTGGGGGTGGGATGAGGACCTCCAGCGAGATTAGTTTGTGATCTGATCTCACCAGTGAGGGGTATACTTCCGTTGTTGAACATTGTGCTCCCATGTTCGTGATGATGAGATCAAGTATGTTATCTCCTCTTGTGGGAATGGTGACTAGTTGTTCCATGGCATTTGAGTTTATGAATTCCAGGAACTTTTGGGCTAGGGTGTTTGGGTTTGAGTAGTGTTCCCAGTCTATATTTGGGTAATTGAAGTCACCTAGTATGATGGTGTTTGGTGATACATTTATCCCCTCTAGTGTTTTCAGGAAGGCCATGTGAGGTTCCTGAGTTTGTGAGGGTGGCCTGTAACATGCTACTATTTGCAGAGCAGTCTTGCCTACGGTTAATTGCACCTGGATGGTCTCCGATGCATCATGCGTTGCCACCAGTCTTGAGGTGTGGGTGTCCTTGATGAATATGGATACCCCCCCTCCTTTCTTGGTATTTTCCTGATTTTGGGGCCGGAACGCATGATATGAGGTAAAACCTGATAGCGCTGGGGTGCTCTCAGGAGCCTTGAACCAGGTTTCTGTCACAGCACAGACATCGATGTTCTCCATACTGAGAAGGGCCTCGAGTGCGTGCATTTTGAGATTTAGACTTCTGGCATTGAGCAGCATTACCCTTAGTTTTTTCCCTTTTTTGTGTTCTAGGGTGGTAGGTTTAGAATTTGAGCCTTGCCTACAAAGGCACTATGGGGTGGCAAGAGCCTTTGCCAATATCCGAATCCCAGGGTGACAGGTGCAAGCCGTCCCTTGCGAAGCAGCGTGGCTTGTCCAGCATGTCATCCCAGGCAGACAGATACTGGATCCCCTTTGAATGACACCAGTGTTTAAGCCAATTGTTAAAGCTGATCATCTTATCTCTGTATTGTGGCATCATTCTTGGTGAAGGTAGGATACTGCTCAAGGTCAGGGTCATACCTGCCTGGGCTACATAATCAGAGAGCTCCTCAATGTCTCTTTTCATGTAGTCCAAGGAGGTACGCCTCAGGTCGCTTACACCAGCATGGACAATGACTGAGTCATATTTGTACCTGCTGTTGAGAGACCTGAGTGCTTGCGTTATGTGGCGGATTCTAGCGCCCGACAGACAGCTTACTGTGACCTTCTCCTTACTCAGTCTGGTGAGTGGGACATCAGTGTGTCTGACTATGGAGTCACCAATGACTAGTGTGTCTGGCATTGTGTTTGGCCTTAAGGGCTGTGACTGTTTGACACTCTGACTGTGAGGTCTATGTGTTGCAGGTGTTGTGTTCTGAGGTGGTGGTTGTTTGGGTGTCTGCTTTGGTGGCCTCTGCTGTTTTGGTAGATTTTTGATCAGAGCCTCGAGTATGTCTTTGTGTGTTTATGTGTATGATTTGAGGTTGTAATGGTACTATGTGAGACTGGGTCTATAGTGTGTGTGGTAACCTTCCCTCCTGACTGGTCTTGCCAGTCCTATGTTGAGAGAGCTCAGCCTCCAGTTTGGCCGTATAGTTGCATCTCTCGCATGTATTTGTGTTTTGTGGGAGGAGGAGAGGGTTGTTCTGTGTACATGAGGCAATTGTAACATTGCCTCAATATTCCCAGGTTCACCAGCTGAGCAGGAGATGACACTAGCAACTGATCCCTCGACATGCTAGAAGGATAGACAAAAAACTTTAAAAAAGATTCCGGGATGTGGGTGACCGAGAAATGGGAGGTTGCCTTTTTGGGGTGCTATCTATAAGAGTGCCGTATCAAGGTAATAAGTACTGTAGGAGCAAGTGCTAGGTTTAACAGATAGAGAATAGTCTACTTAGAGTCAAGTAGAGATGATCTTTTTAGTTATAGGATACGCTGATTAGATGAGTAGTATAGGTCGAGGAAGGTAGTTTCAAGGGAAAATTTGAAGAGTGGACTTTAGGTAGCCCGAATAGTTTAAACCTGCTTAACCGCCGCTGCCCTAGTGTGCAACAGTGGCAGCTCCGCGCTAAATCGTGCTAATGCGCGCTAAAACGTGCTTTATAGCAGGGGGCTGGAAAAGACAGGAAATGACCCAAAATGGCCAATAAACTACAAGTTACTGCCTTAAACCACTCCTCTGAGGACAAACAGGCAGCTCAGTACTCCCTACTCCCACTAGTGAGTAAAGAAACTACCCCTTGACCAAACAAGGAAAATGGAGAAAACAGGAACCAAGACAAAGCCCAGGGATCAGCAAAATCTGGTCTCTGGAACACTAGTTAGGAAAGTATGGAAAGCAAGGATATTTTTTTTTGTTTTTTTCAAGATGCCCAGATTCATGAGGTAGACAGGAGAAAACACCGGGAGCTGACCCTTAGACATGCCTGGATAGGTGCTTATTTATTAAGTACTAAAAACTGTTTTCCTCTAGACAAGTGAGGAAAGTTGAGTGCTGTAGTAATTTATAGCTTATTTATTGCTTACAATGAGTTCTGAACAAGTGCTGAGCTCAAAGAAACAGATTTGAGTGCTAAAACTAAAGAAACTGGCTAGTTGTAAGGGAAAATTTGAAAAGCAGACTTTATGGCGCCAGGAATAGTTTAACTCTAGCTAAGCAGCGATGCATAAAGTATATATATATATATATATATATATATATATATATATATATATATATATATATATATTTGTTACTTATATACTTTGTATATTTTGTATAGACTGTATACTGCCTTTGCTATTCTAGCTAGAAATTTATGATAAGATTGTATGTCTGTTTTTTTAAGCTATTACCTCTCTGTGTATGTAGAAATTGTGATTGTATTTAAATTTCTTTTGTATGTGGAGCTTTTCTACCCGGGCCTCCACTGAAAATGGTCACTTTTTGGCCCAATGGACCATCCCGGTAAAGAAATGCAAATAAATAAATAAATAATAATAAATGAGGCAAAAATCTGGACATTTTGTGAAAATCTGGACAGTTTAGAGGTGTGACTAGAATGTACTCCAAAATATTAAACAGTAACCTTTTAAAATGCTGACACTTTTCAGTGTATTTGAACAACCCATTCAATACAGTTTTACTCTTGATTGCATTAATATGTTCATACATCCTGTCTCTTAATCTTCAGTTTGTTTTCCCTAACTTTTCACGTGACATACAACTCACAATATAACTACATATGTGGAGCTGCACATGAAAATCCTTTTGACTTGGTATGCCCTGGTAGTACTACTACAAAAGATGGTACTGCCTTCTCGTACATATCTACACAGACTTACTTCACAAGCTCGAAGCTTCAAAACTTCAAACTGCAAATGGTCAAGACAATAAGATCAAAGTTTTGAAACTTTGAAATTGTAATAAAAAAATAAAAACATTTTTTGTTTACTTTTTGCAGGGGGGCAACCTCCCTTCCAGCCCCCACACCCCCTGCTAAATAAATATACCAACTCCGAGATCGCACTACAGTGAGGAAAATGGTAAATTTTCCTTTCTGCGCTGTACAGCGATCTCCATTCAAAATGTTCGAAGTTTCGAAACTTTGTTCGTATGGTCTCGACCATTTGCAGTTCCAAGTTTTGACACTTCAAGCTTGTGAAGGGAATCCATCTACACATGCTACAAGAATTGCGTTTATGCATTCCATTTGTAATTCCATTCATGATGCTACCTCTTTTGTTATTACTGATGTTCTCAAATATCATTTTAAGACTTTTTCCTCCCTTATTATTTAATACAGGTTAATGTCCTAATTTATTTATAAATCCTTTACACCTTTCCCAAATCTTTCAATTATCATTCGCTGCTTTTTTATTGATGTTTAGCCTAATGTGTAGGTTAAAGACATAGCCATTTTCCACTTATCCATCTTTTTACTATTATTGCTTCCTTCCTCTTCTCATTCAATAGTAGAACTCCTAGTTTATGCATATTTTTTAACTGTTCTAAACTAATCTTAAGCTGTTATCTGTTATTATTATTCCCATTAGTTTAGTACACATTAGCTCAGTTCTAGTATTATTGACTGATAATATTTTAAGTTGAAATAGTTTGATTGTTTGGTTGGATGTGACAATATCATTAGCTTATTTTGATTTAGTAGTAGCTTAAATTGTTCTAGCCAGTTTTCAGTGTTTGTAAAGTAATGTTGTAATCCTTGATTGAAGAGGCAGATTTTGGTAGTGTTGTCATTTACATATTGGATTAGATCTGCATTTTATGTATAAGAATATTAAAGAGTAAGGGTTTTAATATTGGACCTTGTGGCATACCTAATGTTATTTGTTGAAGAGCTGACTCCTCTTCAGCCCAGTGGACACGTATTTGGTGGCTGAGTTAATTTTTAAACCAACTGATTGTATTGTAACAATAGCTTGATCTTGGAGTCTGTTCTTTATCATTAGCCAGTTGTTAAAGCTGCAAAATAAAGTACTAAAGCTGTCAGGCAAGTACACATAGGTTGTCTATGTGTATGCACACACTGGTTGCCTATGCATACACACAGGTTGTCTGTGTGTGCACATATTACCTTGCTGACATAATGCTTGTCTGTACTTTTACGTATCTTGATTCCATTCAGTTTGATTCAGGTTTGCCTTCACTGCTTTTCAGTGATCATTCAGAACACAATTATCAGCTGCCAAAGAGACAGCCTATATTGTCTGTGATTCTTGTATTTATGAGGGAGTCATTATGTGTGCCACATGTAGTAATCAGCCTTTCCCACATAATCTGCAAATGATCCATACACCCATCATAGTGCCATATTGATTGTCACCATGCACTGCGGTTGGTGAAACCAGCCATTGCATGTTAAGTTGTAGTCTCAGTAGCCATTCTTCTATCTGATTATCCTGTGTCAAATCTCTACACTTATTTGACTTTATGAATACAGCTAGGATTCCTGGAACCATGTTTAGAAAACATCAAAAGAAACTTCTCTTTCCAAGTATGGAGAACGTTTAGCTGGAGAGGCAGCAGCCATCATATGATTAACATAAACTGCCTATTTATGGATAGATAATACCTGGCATAAGTGGCATTGACGCTGTCTATGGACGTGGTACCCTAAAATGCTTGTACCTCTTGACACTATACATCATAGCAGTAATTAGACACTCTTAAGACCATCCATAAATCCTAATGGTTTTATATTACAGGCAAAACCTTCTCATGAATTCAGTGAACCTCTCTTTAAATCGCTAAAGGTAACTTCTCCATATAAGTGTATGTAATAAAACGTCACTGCACAGCTGATTGGCCACATCATGGCATCATGTTCCATTAGTTGGACTGCTGAAGCATGATTGCTCCTATCCTAGTATCATGTACTCAACATTTCTGTAGTACAGAACTTAATGTACTGCAGGCAATTTTATATACAGACTGCAAGAATGCAACAAACAGAATTTGATCAAGTTTGACAACCACTTACTTCTGAATGGCATGTAGGATGTGTACCTCCTCCATTGTACTGATAATGGTTTCAGTTGTCAGAAATCTATTGAAATCTAATATAACCCAATGAAATCCACTATGTTGGGTGTTGCTGTTATTTCCCTCATTCGCCTGTTCCTTTGAGAAATCCCTTTCAGCAGCAGCATTCCAGCACCTCACCCATGGCAATGCAATAGTAGAACTACACCTAAAACGTACATTTGTTTGCTATACATAATGCTGGCAAAACCTGATATTACACATACCAACATACACATGAGATAGTGTTACAGTGGACATTATAATGACTAAATATTTGTGATAGAATAATATTGTTAAGTACAATTCACATGAATAACTACTGATACATTATATGTCTCCGTAGCAATCACAAATTAAATCAATAAAGTTCATCTTATCACCACCTATCAGCAATACAACCAATTTCTCACTATGAATACAACAACATTACAATCTGCTGCAATGTACGTGTCTAAAATTTAATAACCTAACCAGCCATAAGGTGTTGGATTCCAAGTCCTACACCTATCACAGGCATTGTTAAAATGAGCAATGTCCCATCTGTATGAATAATATTGAATCATTGTCAGTTATGATGTATGCTTTCTAATTCCTTACTTTTGCAAGTCACATTTTAGAAGTAACATATATTGCCACACAACGGAAAAAAGGCACTAGCACTTCTGTAAACCAATAAACTGTAGAATAAGTGCCAGGAAACGTTGATACTCAGTCCATGCAGTTTATTCCACAAATAGTTTAAAAACAGGTGAAAACAAAAGCAACGCAACTTGTAGCAGCTCTTCAGTAACAGTTCAGTATGCGTTTTCGTCCTTCACAATAGGACTTCATCAGACAAATCTCCATAGTTAATTCCATTCATTAAATAGTAAATCAGCTTATTTTAATTATAACAATTGTCCATAGACCTTTCTCTGTTAATTCAAACTAACCTATCAAATTGCACACGCTCATGAATATTAATGCCCATCTGTGAAAAGTGCAGAATTCTTTAAAATACGTAAATTATTTGCTCTCATTTAAAAACTGTCATCATGTTCATTTATAAATATGTACAATATAAATATAAATATTCAATAGATAAATAAATAATTATCAATACATACATTAAAAAACTGTTTGTTAAAAACTCATTTTTTAAATGAGAGCAAATAATTTACGTATTTTAAAGAATTCTGCACTTTTCACAGATGGGCATTAATATTCATGAGCGTGTGCAATTTGATAGGTTAGTTTGAATTAACAGAGAAAGGTCTATGGACAATTGTTATAATTAAAATAAGCTGATTTACTATTTAATGAATGGAATTAACTATGGAGATTTGTCTGATGAAGTCCTATTGTGAAGGACGAAAATGCATACTGAACTGTTACTGAAGAGCGTTAATACAAGTTGGCGTTTGCTTTTGTTTTCACCTGTTTTTAAACTATTTGTGGAATAAACTGCATGGACTGAGTATCAACGTTTCCTGGCACTTATTCTACAGTTTATATATTGCCACACAACTGCAGACTTATAGAAGTGCATGTTAATTTTTAGCATTCCCTGAATGACTTATAATGTAGTGCAGATACCTTTGACGTCAGACATATTTAACAATAGAGGTTCTTGTGTTCACAGTATCAGTATAAGCAGTTCATTAGACATAAGTGCATATCAGCCATCTGTAATCTGAAAAAGAAAGGTGAAGAATGGCAACAGGCTGAGTATTTCTCTAAAAAAGCACATACACACATCCATCCATCCATACATACATACATACTGATGCACTTAGGGATACCTGGATACAAAGTCAGTTACTTTCTACCCTACACACGTCACATGCTGTAAGAGTATTGAGCTTCTGTTAGTGCTGGGCTGATGAGGGTGCCCATTTAAACAAACATTCACAAAGCTCTGTATGTCAAACAGTGCTCGTATCAATAGCTTGACAAGGTGCCCTAACTTATGTACTAAGCACCATCACCCAATGGCAAGAGTAACATTTTACTGTTAAAGGGTGGAGCAGAAGCATTTCACTGTTAAAAGGTAGAACAGTAGCATTTCACTGTTAAAGGATGGAACAGTAGCATTTCACTGTTAAAGGGTGGAACAGTAGCATTTCACTGTTAAAAGGTGGAACAGTAGCATTTAATTGTTAAAGGATGGAACAGTAGCATTTCACTGTTAAAGGGTGGAACAGTAGCATTTCATTGTTAAAAGGTGGAACAGTAGCATTTAATTGTTAAAGGGTGGAACAGTAGCATTTCACTGTTAAAGGGTGGAGCAGTAGCATTTCATTGTTAGAGGGAAGAACAGTAGCATTTCACTGTTGAAGGGTGGAGCAGTAGCATTTCGCTGTTGAAGGGTGGAGCAGTAGCATTTCATTGTTAAAGGGTGGAACAGTAGCATTTCACTGTTGAAGGGTGGAGCAGTAGCATTTCGCTGTTGAAGGGTGGAGCAGTAGCATTTCATTGTTAAAGGGTGGAACAGTAGCATTTCACTGTTAAAGGGTGGAGCAGTAGCATTTCACTGTTGAAGGGTGGAGCAGTAGCGTTTCATTGTTAAAGGGTGGAGCAGTAGCATTTCATTGTTAAAGGGTGGAACAGTAGCATTTCACTGTTGAAGGGTGGAGCAGTAGCATTTCGCTGTTGAAGGGTGGAGCAGTAGCATTTCATTGTTAAAGGGTGGAACAGTAGCATTTCACTGTTGAAGGGTGGAGCAGTAGCATTTCACTGTTGAAGGGTGGAGCAGTAGCGTTTCATTGTTAAAGGGTGGAGCAGTAGCATTTCATTGTTAAAGGGTGGAACAATAGCATTTCACTGTTAAAGGGTAGAAAATTAGCATTTCACTGTTGAAGGGTGGAGCAGTAGCATTTCACTGTTGAAGGGTGGAGCAGTAGCATTTCACTGTTAAAGGGTGGAGCAGTAACATTTCACTGTTGAAGGGTGGAGCAGTAGCATTTCACTGTTGAAGGGTGGAGCAGTAGCATTTCACTGTTGAAGGGTGGAAAGTAAAGCTGTGCAAGCTGCACTTACCATAACAGCAGATGTTCAGATTCCTAACTGCTGCAGTACCCTTTAACTATTTGGGTTGTAACTTGCCCAGGATACAACAAATGAACTTCTAAAAACTCTGGCTCCTTCCCACATCTACACTCTGTTAAACTTTACAAATAAATAACAAAGAGTTTTAACTTTTAGTCTTGAGTCAAGAGTAATGCTTTAATATGTGCAAAGTACTGATTTGTTTTATAAATAGTGCTGAGAGACTGTCTGCTAAGATTTTTAAATCAGTCTCAAAGAATAAAGGAAAACACACTATATATATACCTTTTTTAAATTTTATGCATACAGAACTTTGATGTTACATTACTTTTAACAAAAGTCAAAGTAAACTTTATTGTCATTCAGACTCCACAACAAGTGCAACTGAACGAAATTATGTTACTCCAGGGTCTATGTGCAAACATCTAACATAGACAACAATTCAAGTTACTACATTTAGACATTCCTTCTACACAATATTTATGTTTTACATATCACAGACATTTACTTAGCTAAAGAGACACAGAATTTATTGCACAGAATTGTACAGCTACTTATTGCACAGGATTCTGTTGGCACTAGTCTAAGGAAACAAGATATTTATTGTACAAATATTTCACAGCTGCTACTTATTGCACAGGATGCTGTTTTAGCACAGAAATAAGATTATACTCTGTTAGTTAACTGCAAAGTATATTTAAGACATTTTAAGGTTATTGCATGCAAATATGGTTCTCACTCGTCATATTACCTACTGTCCCTGATGTCAAGCGAGATGTAAGTTGCTATTGGAGTTCGGTATTCTGATGGTCAGGGGGATAGAAGCTTCTGCTAAATCTGGCCTTTTTGCAATGTATGCTATGATAACGCCTCCCAGATGTTAAGTGCCGGAACAGTCCACATGTAGAGTGAGTGCAGTCCATGACTATTTTCCTGGCTCTTTTGAGACAGCAAGACTGGTTCAAGTCTTGAATAGATGGAAGAGTGGTCCTGGATATCTCTTCTGCTGCTTTAATCACTCTTTGGAGGGGCTTTCAGTCTGTGGTGGAGAAGTTGCCATACCAGTTTGTGAAACTGTTTGTCAGGATGCTCTCAATTGTACCCCTGTAGAAGGTTCTGAGAACAGGGGCTGGTAGATTTGCTCTTCTCAACCTTTACAGAAAGTGTAGGCATTGCTGTGCTTTCTTGACAATGGCATTTCTGTTCACAGACAAGTCAAGTCTTCCGAGATGTGCACCTCTCGACTGTTTCCCCATTGATTATGAGTGGGGAATGTTTCTTATGGTTTCTTCTGAAGTCCATGATTACCACCTTGGTCTTAATCCCATTGAGTGTCAGATTGTTGTTACCGAACCAAGTTATCAGCTGTCTCATCTCCTCTCTATAGGCTGTTTCCTCCTCAATGCTGATGAGAACCACAACTGTGGTATCACCTGTGAACTTGATTATATGATTAGAGTTGTACTTGGCAGTGCAGTTGTACATTAGCAGAGTGAAAGGAAGAGGGCTCAGAGCACAGCCTTGATATACAACAGTGCTCAAGATAATACTATTTGAGGTTTTCTTTCCTGCACTTACTGTTTGTAGCCTTTCATTAAGGAAGTGCAGAATCCAATTGCACATTGGAGTGCTGACACCTAGTTGAGTTAGCTTCTCTGTCAATTGCTTAGGTATGACTGTGCTGAATGCCAAACTGAAATCAATGAATAACATATGCACATAGCTGTTGTTGTTTTCCAGGTTTTCCAACGATAGATAGAGTGCCAGTGAAATGATATCTACCGTGGATCAGTTTGGTTTGTACACAAATTAAGTCTGGATGTTAAGTGGTCCTTGACCAGCCTTTCTAGGCATTTCATTACTGCGAGGTGACAGCCATAGGATAGTATTTGTTGAAGTCCTTTGGTGGAGACTTCTTAGGCAGAGGTTTTATGGTGGTGTTCTTGAAACACCTAGTAGCAATAGCCTGTTTCAACGAGGTACTGAATATGTCTGTGATTAAATTTGTCAATTGCCCAGCACAGTCTCTTAGGACTCTTCCCAAAATGTTATCATGACTAGCTGCTTTTCTTGGATTTATCCTCCTCAGGGTTCTATGGACATCAGTTGGATTTAGGCTGAGCATTTCTTTGTTCTGGCTTGTTGGAGCTTTCATTGGTTTAATGCTATTTACTACTTCAAACCTGCTAAAATATATGTTGAGACTGCTCAGGAATTCAGTGTTATTTGCATACTGAGAGGAAGTGGGCTTGTAACCCGTTATGGCCTGAATTTGTTGTCACAGTCGCCTCACATCCTTTTCATCAGAGAAGTGATTTTGGAGTTTCTGACCATATGCCTTGCCTCACACCCTTTTCTAAGTTTGCTCTGGCATGCCTGAGCTCATCTTTGTTTCCCTCCTTGAAGGCAGCATTCCTTACTTTCAGGAGCTCAGATACTTTACTTGTGAGCCAGGGTTTCTGGATGGCCTGTGTGAGGATGCACTTGTTGACTGTTACATCATCTTCACATTTGGATATTTAACCCAACACAGACTCTGTGTACTCCTTCAGGTTGATTTGCTGATTTACAGTGGCTGCCTCTCTCAACATATTCCAATCTGTGTATTCAAAGCAATCCTGGAGTTCTGATACTGCTCCCTCTGGACATACCCTTATTTGCTTTTTTGAGGGTATATTTAAAATGTCCTCACCTCTCATGATTTTTTTTTTAGAGCTTTATGTGAACACTTGACAAATACGCCATTTTAAAACATAGACCACCTGGTTTAAGAATTTATATTTTAAGCTTGTAACATTCATTACCAGTACACACTGTCTTACAGACTTTTTTTACACAGACTCATACAGCTCCAGCATTGTGGTTGGGATAACAGGGCAGATAGATATTCAGTCCAGAACTAACCACTCTTTTGGACCCTCTGAAGGTACTTTTATACAGTTGCACCCATGTCTCAATGTGCTATGGGCTCATGAACTTGATTTACCAGCACATATACCTATGTTCCAGCAGGTCTACTATTGGCATTTCAAATCTGCTTCGATCAACCGTTTAAAATATTGACTCTAAATGTCTAATTCGGAATGCCGAAAAGTAAACCAAAGTGAAAATGAATACACCGACAACCATGGTTCAATGTATTTTACATCGTAGGAGGTGACGTCACTCACCTCCTGCTATGCACATTAAAGTACCATTAAACTATACCATCAATGGTGCATTAATTCTACTGTGCTCCCCCTGCAATATACCAACTCCGGAATCGCACTTCAGTGCGGAAATGGGATAATTCCCTGTTCCTCACTGAACCACGATGCCTCCTGCACAATGTCGAACCCAAATGCTTGAATTACACCACCCATTCACTGTAGTCGATCAATTTGGGTTTGACATTCTGCTGACTTGAAAACTGCAAGTCGATCATATGCTGGTCGACCAATGCAGTTTCAAGGTTTTCACTGTAAACCATTCCAGCATGCTATAGGCTTATGAACTTGATTTAACAATGCACATGCCTATGTCCCAACATGCTATAGGCTCATGAACTTGATTTACCAACACACACCTATAGCCCAACATGCTATAGGGTCATGAACTTGATTTACCAACACACACCTATGTTTCAACATGCTATAGGCTCATGAACTTGATTTAACAATACACACACACACACACACACACACACACACACACACACACACACACACACACACACACACACACACACACACACACCTATGTCCCAACATGCTATAGGCTCATGAACTTGTGTTAACTTTAACTTTTTTTTTTAGGGTCTATATTACGTGATCAAATGATTAGGTGATCAAACACCTAAACATCGACCACGTAATATTGAACTGCAAACTAGCGAACGCTGCCAGGAAATGTTACCGTCGGCCACAAAAAAAATTTACTTTACAGCCCCTCGATGTGGGGGGCTGTGCCCCCTCACCCCTAACTAAATATACCAACTCCAAGATTGCTCCACAGTGGAGAAAATGGCAAAATCCAGCAAACGGCCAAGGGAAATCTTTCCCTGCGTTAAATTGGCCATTCGCTGTTTTTTGCTTTCGGTATTACGTGGTCGATGTTTAGGTGTTTGATCACCTAATCATTCAATCACATAATGTAGACCCTTTTTTCTGTCTTTTCATTCATACATTAAACAAAACAAAACATATCTCATGGCTCTTTCCTTTTAGTCTTGAGGGTACCCCCCCTCTAAAAAAGGTGCCTTCTTATCTTAATTTTCCCTTGTTGTATACACATACACAATAAACTTTTCCTTATTTCCTGTGGGGCTCTCCACTATTACTTTACGTATACCTAACAAGCAAACTCAGTCATTCAACAAAACAATTATTCACTCATTCCACTCTTTTAACTACAATTATCTAAGAGAGAGAGAGAGAGAGAGAAAGAAAAACACTTTTTACACATATCCATTTTCCCCATTTAGTCTAGCAGCAGTTTGCACAGCCTGAATAGTTAGGCATTTGAATCTTTGGCTATTCCATACAAAATATCATGGAATTTATGGAAGAACGTTCTGTGCTGGGCCCTTGTAATTTATTCCACACTGCCTTTCAGCAATACCAATGTTCAGAATCTGAGTCACAGCACCAAATGTTAAAGCTTACAAATAAATAACAAATTTTTACCTTTTAGTCTTGAGTCAAGAATAATGCTTCAGGATATGCAAAGTACTGGTTTATTTTATAAACAGCTCTGGCAGACAACCTGCCACGATTTTCAGATTAGTCACAAAGAACAAAGGAAAAAACACTACATCTTTACAAGGATTCATCCGTTAGTCTAAGAAGGCCAGAGTGTACTGTTAATCAGGTTTTAAAAGATTTCTGGCACATTTTATATTAGCATTTTGAAACTAAACTCTTTAAGCATACTGTAACATCATAACATTCCTTAACTCCTTCAGTACTTACTTTGCCTTTGGCTATCTGTCAGTACAAACAGACAGAGTACAATTGCAAGACACTTAAAATATAAAGCTACAACTTATGTAAAACAATATTTTGCATAATCATACATCTATTTTTCAATTTTTTCTTTTTACATAAACATTATAACATTTTATTTGACTCATTTGTGAAAAAACTACAAGTTAATATGCATTTTGTAAAGAATAATCATGAGACATAATATTTTTGTAACAACTCTTGAGTTCTGATTTGTTGACTCCTTGGAGGAAATGAGCAGTCAGAGTGCAGACAACTTCAGGACTTTAATATCCAGACAAAAAGGGAAAGTTTACTCATCCTGAAACCCCAAAAAGATATAAATATATATCATTTTAGCCCAACAACTAACTATATGCAGAAGGGGGTGAAGGGTGGGTGCAGCTACTGCAACAGTGAGAAATATGAACATCTACAGTTAGGGTAAGTGCAGCTTACACAACTGTACTATGCTCATCATTTTTAATGTTCCAGTAGCCTTTGGCTATTCTGGTTGATTATCAAAGCATATCCAACCCAGGAGGAGGAAGAATAAAGATCCAGAAGCCCCTTGGGGAATGGTCCTAGCAAAGCCAGTCCTTGGTCTGGAAAAGGAATCCAGTATGTAATGCTTTGTAAAAGTATGTAAAGGTGACCATGTTGCCTCTGGAATGCTTCTAGAGTCCACCCTTTCCAAAATGCCATCAGTGAAAACAAGGTTCAATTAGAATGTGCTTTAATCTAACCTGGAAATGTTTTACCATGGTGGGAATAAAAAGAAAGGATACTGTAAGGAGCCACCAACTGGAATTGTTGACTTGACACAGGTTGTTCTTTTCCATTTCCATAATAAGAATTCCATAGCGATGTCATTTTTGTAAAGGACTCAATACTGACAAGACAATACCTAAGTTGCAAAATCAGTGCCAGAGTATATAGAATCTATTCTTCTTGACATTTCAAATTCTGAAATAATATAGATGGCTATATTCAAGGTACACTCTGAAAGTAGTAAGGACATATATGGAGGGCTTTTATCTACAGATAACCTTATATGCATGGATAAGTAAACATGTTAACCTACCCTGAATGGTTGAAACTGTCTTGCAGATGTCAGAGCAACAAACCATTTAGACTACCCAAAACAGCCAGAACATCTGATTCAAATAAAGTCAGAAATAAATATAAAATTCCCAGCAAAAACATAAAAATCTCAGTTGTCACCTGAATAGCAGGTCACCTTACATATCAATACATAACCTCTTTGTACAACAGGGGGATAATAGAAAAAAGGGGGATATTCCAGGGTGACTCTCTGTCACCGCTGCTATGCTGTCTTGCCTTTAACAGCTTAGGCCATGACTATAATTGGGCTCCTGGAAAACAACAGTGTAAAGACTTCTCATCTTCTCTTTGTCGATGATTTAAAACTGTATAGCTCATCAGATGAGGAACTGAAAGCACAACTGCAAGTTGTCAAAACTTTTTCAGATGATATAAGAATGTCATTTGGTCTTGGTAAATGTGCAAAAGCAACCTTTAAAGTAGGGAAAAACTGTAGCGCCAAGAAAACATCAGTTTGGGACAAGAATGTGATATAAAATAACTTGAGCAAGAGGGAGTGTATAAATATTTGGGAACTGATGAAGGATCAACAATAAAGCATGAACAAATGCAAATAAAACTTAGTAAGGAATACTTTAGCAGACTTAAAGTAATTCTGAAAACGTTGACATCTAGGAACAAAATACAAGCTATAAACCAATTTGCTCTTCCTGTCCTAACTTACAGTTTTGGAGTGATTGACTGACCCAAATATGTGTTGGATAAATTAGACAGGAAAACAAGAAGGATGCTTCATGCTCACCAAATGATTTACAAAAATCAGTGCATACCAAGATTATATATTCCCCATTCCGAAGGAGGGATGTGCCTCCTTGAAAATGATTACATATATAGATCTGCAATTGTGGGACTGCACACATATCTGCTGACCTCACAAGACCCGAATGTAGTGAAAGTTTTGAAACATGACGAGAATAAATTTAAGATGACTTCTCTGCTTAGACTAGCAGAAGCATATCGGAGTCAAGCAGGGATGAAAATCAAACCAGAAGTAGATAAAAATCAGGACGCAACTGAATGTGCCAAAAAAACAAAACAAAAGAAAGAATATAAGGTGAAGGACCAGATGAGAAGGCAAGAAATGTGGAAAATGCATAAATATAGTTGCAAGTATAGAAAACTTCTGGAAGAACCTCATACTGATCAGGATTGAACACATGAATGGTTAAGGAGAGGTGAATTCAAACCAAGAGATGAAAGATTAATATTTCTCACCCAAGATAGTGGGCTACTTACATATTGGTTTACAAAGTCCATTTAACATGTGGAAGAAACAGACAAATGGAGATTTTGTAAAACAGAATTGGAAACAGTTGCACACCTCATTGCTGGTTGTGACATACTAAAAGCAGAAAGACTGAAAGGCATAATAATGTGGCAAGACTGTTGCACTGGGGATTGTGCAACATTATGGTAGTGAAGTGGCTGAAAAGCACTGAAAAAATGAGCCGCAAAGCATCATAGAAAATAATGAAGTCAACATCATGGGATCACCCAATACCAACAGTTCAAAAGACAGATGCTAGAAAACCAGATATAGTGGTCCATGAAAAGAAGACAAAAGTGGCATTGATCATTGCAATCACTACACCCAGTGACTACAGTGTCTTGTGCACAGGGAGATACAAAGTCATAAAATATCAGGATTTGCAGGCAGAAATGACAGCAATGTGGAAGAAAGATACCCAGACAGTTCCAATAGTAGTAGGAACAATAGGTCTTATAAAAAAAAAGAATATACAATTGTATTTCGATATGTTACCAATACGGTTTACTGTCATAATCTTGAAGCGGACTCAGTCGAATGATGATATCATCGACCCATGTTTGCGAAAAGTCGCAGTGCCGAATTCTGATATTGTTGAATTACATCCTGAATTCGACCTAGGAACAAGCGTTAACATGGGTTGAGATAGGGGTGAGATTTGTACTTTGACAATATCGAAGTTCGACATTGTCACCGACAATTGTCACCGTTCGACCTCTGGAGTTCGTGCAAAATGGATTCAACCGAATCCACTTCAAGATTATGATAGTAAACCTACCAATATATGTAACCCCATATAATTGCAGATGGAGTCATTACTGGGCACATTGCGAAGAACACTTCTGGCTGACATCAAAGATTGAAACAATACTAATTTCATGAACTTTAATCATACTTTGACTTAGGAATGTGGTCCATTCCCATCATGGTATTAGAAACCAAAAAGACATGGAGAAATCAAAAAGATAGAACAGCTTGAGAAAAATGTGAAATGACGAAGAGGATCCACAGGCAGACATGCTGAAATAGCTGATAAATACCCTTGCCAAAGGAATAAACAAGCCATAGGATAGTAACTCACACAAATGCTTCAGAACTATAGATAATAATCCTAGATAAAACCTTGGTTATAGGTGAGGCACCAACTAGAAAATATTCCCCACTGGTTAATGTACGATTTCCTATTGGCAGGATTTCTTGTCTCCTTCACTGCTTTCCTCCTAAAAATGGTACCTAAATAGTATCAGAACTGAAACATCCAGGCAGTCATTTCAAGTTGTTTGAGATTAGGGTGTCTCAAACTCCCCCTTCTAGCTTTAGTAGAGCCAACCTGGAGGAAGTTTGTAGCAACTTCCCCTGGGGAGAACCACTGTTGCCTGGATCAGATGGGAGTTACCACAATAATTTTTTGAGAGCCTTTCTGAATCTTCAGAGTGACTTTGGACATCAGTGAAAAGGATGGAATACACTGAGGAGCATTTCTGACCACAGGAATGAAAATGCTTCTTTTTTTCCAGGCCAGTCTGTAAGGAGTCCTGGTGCAGAATTTACTTAGTTGTCTGTTTTGAAAGGAGGCAAACACATCTATCTGAGGTGTTCCTCACAACTAGATCCATCCCTGGAAGAGCCCCTCATTCAAAATCCATTCATGAGGGTCTGCCTAGTGCTCTGACAGTATGTAAGCGCTTGGAGCTAACTCCCGAGCCACCATAACCAGTCTCCACAGGAGATAGAACCTGGTGCCCCTCCTATTTGCATACCACATCACTGTGTGTATTATTTGTAATCACCTGTAATTGTCCTAGGGACCATAGGTCATGATGAAATTCTCTAGCACAGATTACAGATAACATCCCTTTGCCATATGTGTGCTTTCATCTTCTAAACTGTCTCATAAGCCTCACAATTTTACCCCATTGAAACTGCTCCTCAAACAAAAACTGAAGCACCTCCCCTACTGCAGTTCCTTCTTGATAAAGCCCACAACTGGAATCTGAAAAAATCAGAGAATGAGAATGTTGGGTCCACATTTTTTAAAGCATTGAATTTTTCTCATGTATAACCTGGAAAAAGGAATCATAAGAATCATAAAAGCCATGAACCTAGAATCCTGAGATATTCTCTGGATGAAGACTCAGACTGATTTGAGAAGAACTGGACATTTTCCAGACACAAACTCTCCTTTTTGTGTATTAGGAATGCCTTTGAAAGGATGTATCTAGAAGGCAGTCTAAAAGCACAGTCCTGTATGATGGAGTCAAGGAGGATTTCTGAACTTTTATCTGGAAGCCCAGAGTGGTAAGGAGTGAAGAAACTCATTTTAAGGATTCCTGACTTCTTTTAAAAGACTTTGCAAAGATCAGAAAGTAATGTAAATAAGGAAAATGTGAACACTTAGCATGTGGATGGGGAGACCATTCAGGGTGCCGGGAAGCTTTGCAAGCTGTCTGTCTGTTATAGCCTTGGCAGGATATAGCCCATATAGCTCAGGTTATTGCAGCAGTGATCATTATAACATATACAGTTATGGAAAGTTCAGCTTACACAACTGTACTTTCTCCATACTGAAAAGAGTCACGATCACAACATTAGTGTGCACCTTTACAACACTGTACTGCTGTGTCACTGGAGTGGATAACAGATGTGTTTGCTTGTATGTTTTGAAATCTGTGTCATGATGTACCATTTTACAAATGATGTGGTTAATATAGACAGCTGGGAAACAAATGTACTCTCCTTTCATTATTTACTATTGAGAAAACGTATAATGATTACAGTAGGGATTTATCATTACATAGCTGGCAAACAATGTGCTTTACAAAAGTGGACACCTTTTACAGCCCCACCACTTGCACTGCTACTGGCAGGTATAAGGGCACCGTCATCTGGTACACAACTGGCTGGATTGCCTGCTTCAGGTGCTGTAACAGGTGTGGGGAAGACTGATGCAGCCTGAGACCCAGATGTAAATGTTGTAGGTGATGGTTGTGTTGCCACCTCTGGTGGTGGGGGAAGACCTTGCTGGAGGACTGGGTGTAGGTCTATATACTGATGCATATAACTGTAAAATAAATGGAGAGAAAAAATAATAAACAAATGAAATGTATGCAATGCAAAGGCTAGCAAGAAAGAGGGTGGAGGAGAGAGAAGCACAGATACAATGAAAAAAGGACTTCATATATATGTTTACTATGAAAATGCAACAGGTGCTGTACTCAAAAGGACAACAATCACCCACACCAAAGTAACAATAATGGCACATTATACAACCAGTCAGGAAAATGAACCAATATCTACCTATCAACACATGCAATCCACAAGGTAAAGTCTTAACATGATCAGCTTCTTTTACAATTCAGCTGAAGCATGCAGTCAACCACACAGTAATGACATGAAATAATTGTATATATAAAAGGAAAAATGCAGCTCAGATGTACAGTGGATATAAAAAGTTTACACACCCCTGTTACAATGCCAAGTTTTTGTGATATAAAAAAATGATACCCACAATAAATAATTTCAAAACTTTTCCCACCTTTAATGTGACCTATAACATGTACAAATTCAATTGAAAAACAAACAAATCTGTTATGGGAAAAAATATAAAAAATAAAAAATGTACAATTCGCTGATTGCATAAGTGTGCACACCCTTAAACTAATACTTTGTTGTGTGTGCATACCATTAAACTAATACTTTGTGGAAGCACCTTTTGATTTAATTACAGCATTCAGTCTTCTTGGGTACACACCTGCCATTAATTAAAGAGATTCTGATTAATCCCAAATAAAGTTCAGCTGTCCTAGTAGGATTTTCCTGACATACACGCAGTTGCCTACTACAGCAAAAGCCATGGTTCACAGAGAGCTTACAAATCATCAAAGGGATTTCATTTTTGAAAGATATCAGTCAGGAGAAGGGTACAAAAAAATTTCCACAACATTGGATATACCATGGAACACAGTGAAGACAGTCATCAAAAAGTGGAGAAAATATGGGACAACAGTGATATTGCAAAGAACTAGGCACCCCTCCAAAATTCATAAAAGACAAGATAAAAGCTGGTCAGAGAGGCTGCCAAGAGACCTACAGCAACACTGAAGGAGCTGCAGGAATTTCTGGCAATTACTGGCTGTGTACTACATGTGACAACAATCTCCCGTATTCTCCATATGTCTGGACTATGGGGTAGGGTTGCAAGATGTAAGCCTTTTCTTACACAGAAAAACATCCAGGCCCAGCTAAAATTTGCAAAACAATACATCAAGTCTCCTAAAAGCATATGGGAAAATGTGTTATGGTTTGATGAGACCAAGATTGGACTTTTTGGCCATAATTCCAAAAGGTACGTTTGGCGCAAAAACAACACTTCGCATCACCAAAAGAACACCATCCCCATTGTGAAGCATGGTGGTGGCATAATCATGCTTTGGGGTTGCTTTTCTTCAGTTGTAACTGGGGCTTTAGTCAAGGTAGAGGGGATTATGAACAGTTCCAAATACCAGTCACTTTTGGCCCAAAACCTTCAGGCATCTGCTGGAAAGCTGAAGATGAATAGGAATTTCACCTTTTAACACGACAATGACCCCAAGCATACATCCAAAGCAACGAAAGAATGGCTTCACCAGGAGAAAATAAAAATTTTGGAATGGCCAAGCCAGAGCCCAGACCTAAATCCAATAGAAAATCTGTGGAGTGACCTGAAGAGGGCTGTGCACAAGAGATGCCCTCGCAATTTGACAGATTTGGAGTGCTTTTGCAAGGAAGAGTGGACAAATATTGCCAAGTCAAGATGTGCCATGCTGAAATACTTCTACCCAAGAAGACTGAATGCTGTATTTAAATCAAAAGATGCTTCAACAAAGTATTAGTTTAAGGATGTGCACACACAACAAAGTATTAGTTTAAGGGTGTGCACACTTATGCAACCAGTGTATTGTATGTTTTTTTATTTTTTTTATTTTTTCCCTAACAGATTTCTTTCTTTTTCAACTGAATTGTACAGGTTATATGTCACATTAAAAGTGGGAAAAGTTTTGAAATTATTTATTTACTGTGGTCTCATTTTTTTATATCACAAAAACCTGGCATTTTAACAGGGGTGTGTAAACATTTTATATCCACTGTATATTTCCCTTACAACATTACAGGTACTGTACTCAAAGGAGCAACAAACACCCACCCTCAAATTACCAATCATGACATGATATACAACCAAAGAGAAGGAAATCAAACACACAGCCATCATCACAGGGAATCTTAAAGGGAAGCCATAACATACTGAGCTACCTGTATAATCCAGCTGAAAGCTGCCATCAAACATGCAGTAATGTCATCTGAGCAAGCTTACTGAGAAAAATGGCTAGTGAGAGAAATTTACAGACACAATGCAAAAATACAGCTTATACATATTTTCCCTTATAATGTCGTAGGTGCTATATTCAGAATTACAGGAAATACCCACTCCAAATTACTACTGATGTCACAATAAACAAATGAAGGGGAACCAACCAACATCAGTCATTACATACAGCCTGAAAGCAAAACTTTAATATGTTGTGCTACTTGTGCAATTCCACAAACATGGACACACACAGTAATAGCATCAAACAGTCATACAATTACTTTTGAACTATGGAACATAGCACAGAAGTACCAGCACTGAAGAAAACATATACTGTGTTACAATACAGTTACATTACCTGAACATATTGTTAGCATTTCAATCTGGACTGTATGAAGAAGGTGGACTGACATGGTGCTCTCTAAGGCACGTTATCTCCACCTGTGCAGCAGCACATTCACTATAATAGCTTGGTGGCTATGGATTGAAAAACACGAGTGTGTAGGATATGTTGATTGCACACACCGGCATGTTGTATGTATAGATAAAACTAGGGTTACCTACATACATACACTGATGATGCTTCAGCTCTAACCTCAGCCTTCCACTTATAGGTTCATAGGATCATAGGTAGGTACTAGGCTATTGGCCCTAGGGCCAAAGCAAGCCTAGCCAACAGTGTATTGGCTTCCTCCACCCATGTATTGTTAAATTCCTGTCCCACTATCGAGCAGTGCCCCAGACATAATCCCAGGGGTGAACTTCCTATCATCCATCCACTTATCAAGGTTTTTCTTGAATAATGCTAACGATGAGCTCTGCTTGATGTGGATGGGAATTTTGTTCCAGAGCATGGGAAGAATCTATCCTGCCAGCATGTCCTATTTATTGTTGTGGTGGGGTTTAGGTCCCTAGAGCATGTGGCTCGGGGAGATTGGGATTTCTTCAAGTGGAGCATGTCCAGCAATTCCGGGTTTGATATAGCTTTGTATGTCAGACTGAGGTCTCCTCAGAGTAAGCGGTATGTGACTGAGTAGAGTTTGAGTTTCTTCAGCCGGTCGGCATAGAGTAATTGTTTGAGGCCAGAAATCCTCTTGGTGAGGTACTTTTGGGGACTCTCAAGTTGTTGTAGGTGTCTTGTGAGGTACATCCCAAATGGGGTATTATATTTAATGAGGGGTCTGATAAGTAATGAGTAGAGGGGAACGATGACTTCCTTATTCCTAGATGCAAACCCTTTTGTGATTAGGTGGGCCACGTAGAAAGATTTTCTGACCACTGTGGCAATGTGGTTTTCAAAGGAGAGGTTACTATCCACTTGGGTCCCAAGGTCTCTTATCACACTTTCTGTGTAAAGTGAGCTAGCCCTATTTGGTAATTCATGGGTACCGTGTTTTTACCAAAGGGGATAACAATGCACTTTTTGGCATTTAGCTTGAGGCCATGATGTTGACACCAGGTGTCTGTCTCGGTGAGGCCCTTTTGCAGGATGTCTACGTCAGCAGGGGAATTGATAACGGCACCTAGTTTGCAGTCATCTGCGAACTTGGTTAGCCATAGACCCTTGGTGTTTGCTTGCACTTCAGATAAGTATATACCAAACAGGAGGGGTCCCAAGACTGAACCCTGGGGTGCACCACTTGTCACTGGTTTGGAGTTGGATCTGGAGTCTGCTACTCTTACCGTGTGGGTTCTGTCCATGAGCCAGTTGGCCACCCATCTTGCGATGTAAGGGTTTATGTTAAGGTTGATGAGTTTGTCTATGATTCCTGAATGAGGGATAGTGTCAAAGGCTTTAGCGAGGTCCAAGTAGGCTGTGTGGACTACCTTGCCCTCGTCTATGGCCTTAGTAACTGTTTCAAAGAAGTCTACCAGGTTTAGGAGACATGACCTACCTTTTACAAATCTGAATTGGATAGCATCCAGAGTTTGGAGGTCACCAATGTCTTTGTTTATGAGTTCCATGATGACATGCTCCATGGCCTTGCAGACCAGGCTTGTCAGGCTAATAGGTCTATAGTTCACAGCATCTGTGGTGGTTCCTACTTTGTGGAGTAGGATAACCATTGCTGTACCCCTTTCTGTGGGCACATAGCCTGTGGTGAGGCTTTGATTGAACATGGACTTTAGGTGGGGGAGTTAGTTCATTTTGGAGTTCATGTAAGACGCAGCCTGGGATGTTGTCTGGACCCATGGATGCTGTGTTTTTGGCTTTAGATAGTGCCATTTTTACCTGTGTGTTTGTGATTACCGGGGCCCATCTGGTATAGTTATAAGCCATTTGGGGGGTGAGCGTGAGTAAAGTTTGCAATGAACCTATCTGCCAATATGTTGGCAATATCAGTTGGCTCTGTATATTTTGTGCCATTCTGTTGTAGCTCAGTGCAGATCTGGGTGTTGCCATGGAGGTTCTTGACATAGCTAAAGAATGCCTTGTGGTTGGAATCCGTGGCAATTTTTCTATCAAAATTAGCTTTGGAGGATTTTATGAGGGATCTTAGTTTCTTACTGCGGCTCATCAGTGAGTTCCTCCATAACTGGGTTTTTACTCTCTTTTGCAACAGTTTCTTCCTTCTGTTCTAGAGTTTGTTAATGGCAGGGGACCACCAGATCGGCTTTCTTTTTTTGAAGGATAGCATCTTGGTTTTGTTGGGGATAGCATGATCCATGCACTCATGCAGGTGCTTGTAGAGTGCATTTGTGTAGGATTCAGCAGTTGTGACTGTATTGACTGTGTTATCCATCTGCAGGGGTGTCATGAAGTTAGTCACCTCAGTTTTGAGTAGCGTGACATTCACTTTGAAAAAATTTTTATGATGGTTTCATTGTGTGGGGGTGGGGGTGGGGGTCGGGATGTGGATATCTAGGGTGATTAGTTTATGGTCTGATCTAACAAGCGAGGAGTTGATCTCAGGTGTTGAGCACCGGTCACCCATGTTGGTGATGACCAGGTCCAGAATATTGTTGCCGCTGGTGGGGGTGTTGACTAGTTGTTCCAGGGCGTTAGAGTTAATAAATTCCAGGAATCATTGAGCAAGGGGGTTATTACAAGAGTAGTTTTCCCAGTAGTAGTTAGGGTAGTTGAAATCGCCCATTACTATGGTGTTTGGTTGGACCCTCGTTTTTTCTAGTGTCGCCAGGAACGAGGAGTGAGGGTCCTGGGTCATGGTGGGGGATCTATAACAAGCTACAATATGGAATGCATTTTTGACCTGGATTAGTTTCACTTGGATGATTTCAGAGGTATCGTGTTTTGCAACTAGCCCGGAGGTGTGGATGTCCTTGATAAATATGGACACACCTCCACCCTTCGTGTTTCAGTCTGGGTTTTGTGGCCGAAATGTGTGGTATGAATTATAGCCTGGTAGTGCTGGGGTGGTCTTGGGAGCATTGAACCAGGTCTCAGTCACTGCACAGATAGCGATGTTCCCCATTTTGAGGAGTGCCTCGAGTGAGTGCATTTTGAGGTTTAGACTCCTAGCACTGAGTAACATTGCCCTCAGTTTTTTTGTTACCTGTAGTTCTTATGGTGGTGGGTTTGTTTTTTCAGCCTTGCCTAAAAAAGGCACTATAGGGGTGGCAAGAGCCTTGGCCAATATCCTGAATCCCAGGGGTGACAGGTGCAGGCCATCTCTGGTGAAGCATCCTGGCCTGTCAAGCATGTCATCCCAGGCAGACAGATAATGGATCCCCTTTGAATGACACCAGAAGCTTAGCCAATTGATGAAGTTAATCATCTTATCCTTGTACTGTGGCATCATTTTTGGTGAAGGCAAGATGCTACTGAGGGCTAGGGTCATACCTGCCTGGGCTACAAGACTGGAAAGCTCTTCCATGTCTCTTTTCATGTAGTCCAGGGAGGTACGTCTCAGGTCATTTACACAAACATGGACTATAAAAGAGTCATATTTGTACTTGCCTTTTAGTGACCTGAGTGCATGCGTTATGTGGTGGATTCTGGCACCCGACAAGCAGCTGACAGTAACCTTCTCTTTGTCCAGCCTGGTGAGTGGGACATCGGTGTGCCTGACTATAGAGTCACCTATCACTAGTGTGTTGGGTATGTTGTTTTGCCTTATGGGCTGTGGTTGTGCGGCACACTGAGTTTGTGGGCTATGTGTTGTTTGGGATGTGTAGGTGGGAGGAGGTTGCTTGTGTGTCTGCTTTGGAGGTCTCTGATGCCTATGCAGATTTAGATTTTTCATCAGAGCCTCTGTATATGTCTTGGTGTTTCTATGTGTGGGTTTTGGAGGTGTTGGTCTATATGTTGTGAGTGGGGTGTTGCAAGTTGTTACCTTCTCCTCTTGACTGTCTGTTCCAGTCTTGGTTGGAGAGAGCTTTTCCTCTATTAGTGTTTGGTGGTAGGAGGAGAGGGTCATCTGTGTCCATGAGGCAGCTGTAGCATTGACTCAATATGCCCAGGCTCATCAGGTAGCCTGGAGAGTACACTGGGAGCTGTCTCTTGGACATGCCTGAATAAGGAGGGAAGTATAAAGACTATTCCCTTCTGGCAGATGCGGGGGTTGAGTGCTTAGTGCTGCAGTAGATTTAGAACAAGTGCTGGGCTGAAAGGTGTGGGTCTGAGTGTTTTAGGCTGAAAGACTGACAAGTTATAAGGGAAAAACTTAAGAGCAGACTTTGTGGAGCCGGGGCTACGCGGTGTGCAAAACTGCACAAACTGGGTTTTTATAGCAGGAAGATAAAAGGGATAGAAATTAGCCCAAAATGGCCAATAAGCTACAAATTCTGAGCTGAAAATCACTCCTCCAGGGACAGATAGGCTGCTCAAAGCTCCTCACTCTCACTGGTGAACAGAGAAACTTCCTTTTATCCAAGTAAGGTATGGGCCAATACAGAAACTACAATACAGCCCTGGATTCAGCGAACTCTGAAAACTGGACTCTACTAGCTTCAGAAAGGTGGGAAACAAGTATAGGATAGCTTATTTTTTGTTTTTAGTTTAGAAATTAAGGCAGTTAAGGCAAAATAAACACTTTAAAGCACAGAAAAATGGCTATCGCACTTGAATGTGTAGCCTACAACAGTTAAAACAGTGTAAATGCTCAAAAAATGAATTTAAAATGCAAACAGTAAGTAAGTACAATTAAACAGTTGCAAAAGGCTTTTTAGTATTAAATAAACACTAGAAACCGAGCGTTTAGGCAGAATTAGCAATTTCTAACAAGAAACAAGCCAAAAAAGTACTTAAATCAAACCAAAGTCTCTCTTTTCTCCTTCTGCTGCTGTAGGACTCTGCAGATCACCTGGGCAGGTTCTTGCTGAGCTGATACAAGCTCAGTAAAACGTGCAAAAGCAGGTTTTTATAGCAGGAAGATAGAAGGTATAGAAATTAGCCCCAAATGGCCAATAAACTACAAATTATGAGCTGAAAACCACTCCTCCAGGGACAGATAGATACTCCTCCAGGGACGGATAGGCTGCTCAAAGCTCCTCACTCTCACTGGTGAACAGAGGAACTTCCTTTTATCCAAGTAAGGTATGGGCCAACACAGAAACTACAATACAGCCCTGGATTCAGCAAACTCTGAAAACTGGACTCTACTAGCTTCAGAAAGGCGGGAAACAAGTATAGGATAGCTTATTATTTTTTTTTTTAAGAAATTAAGGCAGTTAAGGCAAAATAAGAACTTTAAAGCACAGAAAAACAGCTATCGCATTTGAGAGTGTAGCCTACAACAGTTAAAACAGTTTAAAGGCTCAAAAAAATGAATTTAAAGTACAAACAGTAAGTAAGTACAATTAAACAGTTGCAAAAGGCTTTTTAGTATTAAATAAATGCTAAAAACTGAGCATTTAGGTGGAATTAGCAATTTCTAACAAGAAACAAGCCAAAAAGTACTTAAATCAAACCAAAGTCTCTCTTTTCTCTTTCTGCTGCTGTAGGACTCTGCAGATCACCTACGGCAGGTTCTTGCTCTGCTGATACAAGCGCAAAAAATGCACAAAAGTGTTTTTTTATCGCAGGAAGATAAAAGGGATAGAAATTAGCCCAAAATGGCCAATAAACTTCAAATTCTAAGCTGAAAACCACTCCTCCAAGGACAGATAGGCTGCTCAAAGCTCCCCACTCACTGGTGAACAGAGAAACTTCCTTCTATCCAAGTAAGGTATTGGCCAACACAGAAACTACAATACAGCCCTGGATTCAGCAAATTCTGAAAATTGGACTCTACTAGCTTCAAAAAGGTGGGAAACAAGATTGAGGGCTCAGTGTCTGTTATTCTAAAAGCGTATTAGTTCTGGTTTAAGCACTTGGGCTTCAGGCCAGTTATTTAAGAAGGTTCGGGGTCTGCACTGCTGTGGGAGGAGAGGCTGGACTCTGCCCTTCTGAGCTGGGAATTTCTGGTTAAAGGCTTATAGTGCCTGCATATTTGAACTGTTTCTTACTGAAATTGGTACACCTTGTTTGCTGTAGCATAGACTAGATCCAGGCCTGCTGAATCTAGCTTTGTTTGTATGCTTGTTGTTTGTTTGCTTGTTATTTCTCTGAAATGCTAATTCTACCTAAAATGCGGCTTTTCAGCGCTTCTGTGGATCCCTAGTGATATCTGCATTGCTTACTGTACTTATTTCCTTGTTTCACTTGAAAGAAAGTTACTGTTTGTCGTTTTTGCATTTAAGTTACCTGTAACACATTGCATTTAAGATACCTGGCACTTGCTCACTAAAGCAATTATATAAGTCAGCACTAAACAATGAAAAGCACTACACCCTCACAAACTCCCCTTGAGTACTTTGTTCCCCATTGGCCCTTTTTTTTCAATTATAAAGGAATTCCCAATACTATTCTAGCATATCCAAAGGTCAGTTGTCAATCTCCTCTCCGATCCAGCTGGTGAATCTGGGAATCTTGAGGCAATGTTACAACTGCCTCATGTACACAGACAACCCTCTCCTCCTCCCAACAAATTCCAACACATGTGAGAGATGCAACCATATAGCCATACTGGAGGCTAAGCTCTCTCAACTCAGTACTGGCGAAACCAGTCAGGAGGAGAAGGAAATCACACTCACTACAATTCCAGTCTCATATAGACCTACCACGACAGCAAACCAAACACATAAACACACAAAAACATACTCAGAGGCTCTAAATAAAAATCTGCCTAAGCAGCAGATACCTCCAAAGCAAACACCCAAGCAACCGCTACCCCAAAACAAAACACGTGCAACACATAGCTCACAAAGCCAGTGTGCCGAACAGTCACAGCCCTTAAGGCTAAACAACACACCTGATACACTTGTAATAGGTGACTCTATCGTCAGGCACACTGACATCCCGCTCACCAGGCTGAACAAGGAGAAGGTCACGGTGAGATGCCTGTCAGGCGCTAGGATCCGCCACATAACACAAGCACTCAGGTCACTCCAAGGCAAGTACAAATATGACTCAGTCATTGTCCATGCTGGTGTGAATGACCTGAGACATACCTCCCTGGACTACATGAAAAGAGACATAGAGGAGCTCTCTGAGCATGTAGCCCAGGCCGGTATGACCCTGACCTTGAGTAGCATCTTACCCTCACCAAGAATGATGCCACAATATGAAGACAAGATGATCAATTTCAACAATTGGCTTAAGTATTGGTGTCATTCAAAGGGGATCCAATGCCTGTCAGCCTGGGATGACATGCTCGACAAGCCACGATGCTTCACTAGGGACGGCTTGCACCTGTCACCCTGGGCTTTCAGATATTGGCAAAGGCTCTTGCTACCCCATAGTGCCTTTTTTAAGCAAGGCTCAAAAGACAAACCCACCTCCATAGGTATCACAAGGGATAAGAAACTAAGAGTAATGCTACTCAACGCCAGAAGTCTAAACCTCAAGATGCACGCACTCAAAACTCTCCTTAGCATGGAGAACATCGATATCTGTGCAGTAACAGAAACCTGGTTCAAGGCTCCCGAGAGCACCCCAGCACTACCAGGTTATACCTCATACCATGCTTTTCGGCCCCAAAACTTGGACCAAACCACAAAAGGAGAGGGAGTATCAATATTAGTCAAAGATACCCACACCTCCAGGTTGGTGGCACAGCACGAAGCATCAGAGACTATCCATGTGCAACTAACAGTGGGTAAAACTGCCTTCCAGTTTATAGCCTGCTACAGACCACCCTCCCAAACCCAGGAACCCCACTCGGCCTTCCTGAGAACACTGGAAAATATGAAGGTCTCTCCAAACACCATTATATTGGGCGACTTCAACTACCCATACATAGACTGGGAGCATTACTCTACCTCCAACACCCTAGCCCAAAGGTTCCTAGAATTTATAAACTAAAATGCTATGGAACAACTTGTTACCACTCCCACAAGAGGGGAAAACATACTGGACCTGATCATCACCAACATGGGGACTCTATGCTCCAGACCAGAAGTGTATCCCTCACTGGTAAGATCAGATCATAAACTAATCTCACTGGATAGTCACATCCCGACTCCACCCCCTGCCCTGAAAACCAGAGTGAAAAACTTCTTTAAAGCAAATTTCACACTCCTCAAAACCAAGGTGGAATCCTTCAAAGCCCCCGGGCCTGTGGAAAATACGGCCCAGACTGCAGAATCCTTTATAAACGCATTCTATGAACACCTTCAGGAATGCATGGATCATGCAATCCCAGATAAAACCAAGACCCAATCCTCCAAAGGCAGACGTCCTGTCTGGTGGACCCCAGCCATAAACAAACTATACAATAGAAGGAGGAAGCTACTACATGATAGAGCAAAATCCCAAAAAGGGAAGGCATCTCTGATCAGTATTAGCAAAAAACTACGGGCACTCATAAAATTGTCTAAGGCCAGCTTCGAGAGAAAAATTGCACAGGACACTAAGGATAATCACAAGGCTTTCTTTAGTTATGTTAGGAACCTGGGTGGGAATTCCCAGATATGCTCAAAATTAGTCCAAAATGACAAAAAGTACACCAAACCCACAGACATTGCCAACATCCTAACTGACAGGTTCAGCACAAACTTCTCCCCCCCCCCACCAAAAGGGCAAATATCTATCCCAGCAGACTGCTGCCCCCCTGACAACTCAGATGCTCAGGTAAGAGCTGCCCTCTCCAAAGCAAAAAACACAGCATCAATGGGACCAGACGGTGTCCCAGGCTGTGTCCTACATGAACTCCAAGAAAAGCTAAACCCAAACATAAAACTACTGTTCAATCTCAGCCTTACTACAGGATATGTACCCAAAGAGTGGCGTACAGCAACAGTGGTCCTTCTCCACAAAGGTGGTGCCTCAACGGATCCTGGAAACTATCGCCCCATAAGCCTGACTAGCTTGGTCTGCAAAGCTATGGAAAGGATCATCATGGACCTCATTAATAAAGATATTGGGGACCTACAGACACTGGATCCTACCCAGTTTGGCTTTGTTAAGGGCAGATCCTGCCTCTTAAACCTGGTTGATTTCTTTGAAACAGTCACCAAGGCCATTGACGAGGGGAAGGTGGTCCACACAGCCTACCTGGACCTCGCAAAAGCCTTCGATACAATACCCCACTCGGGCATTATAGATAAGCTCACCAGCTTAAATATAAACCCCTATGTCACTAGATGGGTTGCAAACTGGCTCAAGGACAGAACCCACATGGTTAGAATTGCTGGAGCCATGTCAGACCCCAAACCAGTTACAAGTGGCATCCCGCAAGGCTCAGTCCTGGGACCTCTCTTGTTCGGTATATATTTCTCGGAGGTACAGGCCAACACGGAAGGACTGTGGCTGACCAAGTTCGCAGATGACTGCAAACTGGTCGCCATAATTGACTCTCCAGCCGACACAAGCATCCTCCAAAAGGGCCTCATAGAAACAGACAACTGGTGTCAGAGCCATGGCCTCAAGCTAAACGCCAAAAAGTGTATAGTCATCCCCTTTGGCAAAAACAAAGTGCCCACAAATTACCACATAGGTGGTAATCCATTAAGTACAGAAGAAGTAATTAGGGACCTGGGGACCCAAGTTGATAACAATCTCTCATTTGACAACCACGTGACCAAAGTGGTTAGAAAAACATTTTATATAGCCCACCTAATCATGAAGGGATTCACATCTAGATCATGGGAGGTCATCGTGCCTCTTTACTCATCCCTCATCGGGCCCATAATTGAGTACAATGCCCCTTTTGGGATGTACCTTACCAGACACCTGCAGCAACTGGAAAGACCCCAAAAGTACCTCACCAAGAGGATCAAAGGGCTCAAACAGATGCCATATGCTGCCCGGTTAAAGAAACTCCAGCTCTACTCAGTGGCATACTGCCTGCTCAGAGGCGATCTGTGCCTGACGTATAAAGCCATGTCTAACCCAGAATTAATGGACATGCTGCACCTCAGAAAATCCAAATCCCATCGAGCTACGCGCTCGAGAGACTTGAACCTCAGCACTGAAATAAATAGGACATGCTGGAGGGACAGATTCATAACCCAGAGGCTCCCTTCACTCTGGAATAAAATCCCAGTCCAGGTTAGGCAGAGTCCCTCATTGACTCTCTTCAAGAGGAATCTTGATGAGTGGATGGGAGATCGTAGGTTTACCCCGGGTATCACTTCTGTGTCACTGTTAGACAGAGGCACAGTATACTAACCTCGAAAAAGGGCATAGCAAAATTAATTTAAAATGGGTGGCGAAAGCCAAACACACTCTGGCTAGGCTTATAAATGCCCTAGGGCAAATAGCCTAGTATGAACCTATGAACCTATGAACCTATGAGGATAGTTTTTTTTTTTTTTTAAAGAAATTAAGGCAGTTAAGGCAAAATAAACACTTTAAAGCACAGAAAATGGCTATTGCACTTGAGTGTGTAGCCTACAACAGTTAAAATAGTTTAAATGCTCAAAAAAATGAATTTAAAGTACAAACAGTAAGTACAATTAAACCATTGCAAAAGGCTTTTTAGTATTTAAATAAATGCTAGAAACTGAGTGTTTAGGTGGAATTAGCAATTTCTCCAAAAAAGTACTTAAATCAGACCAAAGTCTCTTTTTTCTCTTTCTGCTGCTGTAGGACTCTGCAGATCACCTGGGCAGGTTCTTGCTGAGCTGATACAAGCCCAAGATGTTGGGATTTCTTTGCTTCATGTCACTGTAAGGGACACTGTTTACCCATGCATGGGAAGCCAGTCCCATGTATTACTGCCTGTGCCAAACTATTCTAGGTCTTTGTCTTGTATTGAGGACCTTGTAGCCCTCCTGTAACAGCAGTGAATAGCAAGTAAAGGAAGATTTTACTTTCCTCCACACTCCCCCTTGTCCTCTAAAAGGAGCACTGCATTCTCCCTTGGTAGACATGTCAGTGTAAGTGACAAATCACAGAAAAAAAATTGGCAGATACTTTATGCCCACACTCTTTTTTGAGTATGCCAACTGCCATGCAATGTCAGGAAGCTCATTTGTGGGACAAGTGATGGGACAGGCCAATGTATGTATTGTAAGACAATGTTCGAGCACTGCACTTTAAGGTGTAAAACATTGCACACCTGTATTTGTTTATATGCTGTGAATAAACCTTGCATTACAACAACTCCATTTCCATTAGGTTGGATATGGAATTACAGCTATTCTTCAGGAGACATAAGGTGAACCTTACATGTGCTGTGCTTCTCACAGGTGCCTAGGCTTTGCATGATGCTGTGTAGAATTCAGCATGCTGTTTGGCCTGTCAGCGTAACATGGAAATTGAGTGATTCACAAGCAGTAATAAGTTGAGCCTTCATTTGCATAATCACTATATCCAGACACCTGAATTTGCACAGTAGAAGTGAGGGGAGGTTGCTGAGACCCATCAGAATTCCTAGAGCAGGAACATCAAAACCTTCAACAGGTGAATCCTGGATTGCTTAGAGGTGCTATATACCAGCTGTTTCAAGGTAAGTGCTATTTTTTTTTAGATTTGCTTCTTAAACTATGGCTAATATTAACTGTTGTGGTACTTAAGTATATAATGAATCATGAACAAACTCCTCATCCACATAAAATAAAGCTCATCCATATTTAAATGCAACTTGGATTTATAAACAGGAATTAGAAAATTTACCCCAGGTCTGCCCCCTATGCTACTAATTAAATGTTTTAACCCATGCATGAGTCCCCTCAAAGTATCTATGGTATGATCTCATTTATTCTCATAAGGGTAATATATCAATAGTTATTGACTAGTGGATGGGCAAGACCAACCTCTAACCAAATGGAATATGTTAATTCAGGCACAAAAATAGAAACTGGCTGCGTTCAAAATGGCCCACAATGGCAGCCAGCCTAATACTTACACACAAAAATATTAACTAACTTTGACAATAGTTTTATAGGTTATTGAACAAGTGTAGTGAGAGGGGTAAGGCAATTGTTGTGCTGAAGGATTATTAAGCCTAATGGAAAACATACCCACTATCAAATATTCAAAGTACATGTGAGCACATTCAGGTCAACCTTGTAGTACCACTTTGTGTAAAACCATTTGCCTCTTCTATAGCTTATATTACATGTGCAAAAGTTGATTTTCAACAATTAGAAGAGACAGTCACTTCTCCTTGGGAGTGGGAATGTTAAGGCTGTTGTAGTGTGTGGGACATTTACTCAATGATATTATGTAGCTGACAACATTTTCTGAATAGACAAATATGACTGTTAGACACATCAGCAGCATTTTACTAAGGCAAGTGGTACCACTTTGTTGTAAGAGCTTTCCAAAATACTCAACACCAACATGCTAATACCACTATTTTCACATAGCCACAGAGTAATGGCTAAAAAATTTAGAAAATAGAAAAATACTGTTGAGTCTATAGGAAAATTACTTGGAAAATAAATTTCTCTGATGCAGATAGTTAAGTGTTACTCCAGCCCTTTTGTTTTGATGGATGACGACTCTTTGGGCAGGATTTTGCTGACCAGGCCTAGCGGGAACATGCCTGGAAAGATCTGGAGGTGGATATTAAAGCTGTCAGTGGTCAGGACTCTCCTTATGGAATGGTTCACCACAGGGTTATTGACATTATCTGTGCTGCAGAAAGAAGAGCTGTCCATCTGGCATGGACAGGATGCCAGTCCCATGTGTCACTGCCTGTGCCAAACAATTCCAGGTCTCTGTCTTGCACTGAGGACCTTCATAACCCTCCTGTAACAGCCTATGGCTGTAATCTTTGTGTAGCAAGTAAAGAAAGATTTTACTTCCCCCACACTTCACCTTTGTCAACAGGTGTCTATCTGTATGTCTGTCAAGCCACCTCTCATGAAGATAGAGGAGTTCTAGCCTCTGTCAGAATCAGTAAAGCCTCCACATGGTCCCACAGTGTGTAATGGACTTTGCTGCAGAGATTCACTGGGCACTGAGCATACCAACCAGAAATCCCCAAGGTACATCGTGCTCCTCATATGTAACACTAGCTGTACGTCCACATGAACTATTACTCACTGGTGTGTGTTTGTGTGTGTCTTTGTTAGGCACAGGGAGTGTGACCACTGCATCCCATATACAGATACTGGGCACTGTCTTTAGCATGCAGAGACCCTAGAAACACACACCACACACAGACGACAGGTTACTTGGGACATCAGCAGTCAAAGAAGTGTGGGACCCGTTAACAAACATGTCAGGATCAGCCCCTAGTACCCTTGGGCAGAAGGGTATATCCTGGGGGGGGGGGGGTTGCAATGGTGCTCACTGGAGACATGGTTACCTCCCTCTCCCTGAAGTATATGTGCAGGGCTGTCATGGAGGCACAGGTTGGTACCACCATAACCCTGGAAGAGTTAAGGCTGATGCAGGGTGAATGAGATGACCTGTGGGAGTGTATAGCCTGTATTTGTGATTGTTTTGATAGACTAAAGCACATACTGGAACATGGGCATATCCTCTCAAGCTTACCTTCATATGAGACACTGTTCACAAAGCCATTCCACATCTACCACCATGGACAGTAGCCATTGTGCCCATACATAACTTAGACTACTCAAATGCAGTGCTACCACCTCCTGAGCTACATCTGTTTTGAAGGAGTCTACAGTGAGGTGTGGACATCACCTGGATTGTGGCAGTTGTAGCAGTGTCATGTCTGGTAACTGATGTTGTTCACAGTCAAGCAGCAAGCTAACATCTATCTATAGCCATTGTACAGCTGGTGCAGCTTCTGGTAGAGCCAGCTTTCTTCAGTGGGTATACTCATGGGGATGCTCAATCCTCTACCATGCATACCTTGGACCTGTCCAGGAGATTGATATGCAATATACACTGTTGAGGCTGTTTCCTGTTAGACACACACATTCACCCCACAACAGCCCCCAGTACATCACACTCGCACTTACAGTATCACTAGCTCTTCACAAAGCCTTTTAGGTTAATGCCCCCAACACACTCAAAGCCCATACACATGACTGCAGACTTACTTATAATTATCCTCAGCACTCACACATTTCTCTGTGAAAGACATCCACACATATGCTCTCTCCCCACCTGTGCCAATGGTGATAATTGTGTTCTACCCTTTGTACATTATTACTTTGATCTCCTTTGTTTAACACACAGTGTGTCCAGCCTGTGCATAGGTAAGCACAGCCTGGTGTTAGGTTTTATGCATCACTTTTACTGTAGTGTTTCTTATTTACTCTGCTTTACTATGGGCCGAAGTTAATTACAGGTCACTGCATCATTGCCAGTGCCACAGCACAGTGTGGCCAACTCCATCCAGCATGATCACCCTGCTGCTGGATCCTCCATCAGCTCATCATCTGGCTTAGCCTGCACTACTAGGTGTGCTGGGGGCTACTCCTCCTGCAAGTGCCCCCCCCCCCCCAACTGTCTTCTTTGTATGAGATTGTGTAACTTTGAACATACTGAAAATATTTTTGCACACGTGTCAGGATCATACTGCAGGGTACAACCAGATTAATCCATTTAGCAAAAACATGCCTTCAGCTGCCCAAACACACACTCAATAATGCCCCTTGTTTGTGGGGTGTAGTTGTACCATTGGTCTGCTTCATTCTTCGAATTTTGCATAAGTGTTATAGGTCAGGATTCCACAGCATATCCAGCACTGGCGATAAGCAGCCCCTTAGAAAAGTCACACCTTGCAAAATGTTAGTTTAGGTCACAGCTTGCAATATATAAGAGCTGCAATAACTTCCTGGCTGCCTGCAGACAGAGTGTAGATAATACCTTGAGCATCACAGATCACCTGGTAATTAATGGAATGATATCCTTTGCGGTTCATGTTCTTTGTTTCCAGTTCACCAGGGGGCCTTTATTTTAATGTGGGTGCAGTCTGTGGTGACCAGTACCTCAGTAGAAGTCCTGCATGGTGTGTACTCTCTACTCTGTGCTACTTGGGAACCACATATTCTCTTCCACATGCAGAAACATGGCTTCAAGAAACTAATAGAATACTTTCAAGGCATATGCCTGAGATGCCCCCACTGTGCCCATAGTAGGTTACTGGAAGATCCCTGCAGCAAATATATGTAAAGCCACACATACCTTGATGTCCACTGGGATAAGTACTCAATGAATCCCACAGAGCTGCTGACAAGGCTGACACATGCCCATAATGCCTTGCATGATTCCCTGTCCACATGGTAGCAGTCTACAATGCTGTTACCATGGAATCCATGAAATGTAAAATGATGTGACATGACATGGTACCTCCAGGGCTGACAATGGGCACCATTGTGACATGTAGAGGCAATAAGAGCTTATTGCAGATATACATTTACTAATACGGTGGCAGCTCCTAATCTATTTGTTGGTAATTACTAAGCACAAACATGGAGATTTGGCACTGTTCATTTACATGAGTTGCGCAACAACTCCAATGCATAGCATTTCAACATTTATGAATCATTTGCCTCATTTGGATACACCAAGCCACTCAGTTTAATAATGTTGCTCATTACCATCTCATTACAGAGCTGTTAGCATATGCTGCAGCTGACACTGCTGCCTGGCATTCTCTACTAACGGTGCATCTGTGAATCACACCCACACACGGGTGTGGCTGCTTATCATGCAAATTTACTCACAGCAGAGCAGCACAGTTTTCTGAATCCCAGCCTGTATTCCAACCTGGACACTAGTTTCTAAAATGTATCTGACATTATCACAACTGTAGCATTCACCCACCATCCATGGACATTGCATGTTTCATGGCGGTACATAGTTTCATTTTTGCTATACTCAGGCATTGAAATAAAAAATATATTACATAACCATAAATCATTTAATGTAAAGTAAGGAATGTTGTTTTGTGCCATTTACAGCACATTTCCATGTATAAAATAAATGCATTATTTTTCAGATGCGTAGCAGGTTTACATTCTGATCCATATACCTGGTTTAAAAGGAATGTGTCATTCATCGTAGTGTTAACATAGTTATATGCCAAAGAGGTCCCCTACATTTTCCCTTTTGTGTATAAACTTTAACAAGATTAATTTGCTCCATAATAAGAAGTGCTGTGTGCCTTTTAACATTATTTGTTACTTTCAGTATATAACTGCAAATATCAGTCATGTTTCATACCTCTCAGCTTTCCAGATTTTCACAGAATGTCCAGATTTTTTGCCTCATATTTTTGGTATTTTCCTCATAAAATTTGTGTTTTTCTGGCAAACCACTGAGGTTTAAAGTCACTAAATAATACTAGATATTTGAGTTTCAGATTTCATATCCTTCAGAAAATGCATACTGGTACAAATCCTGTTGTTCTGGCAGTTTTCTAAGTTTATAAGAGCAATATTTAAAATCTCTCCCTATTTTCGGGCCTCTGTCTCCCTAACCTCATTATTTTAGGCTTTCTCAAGAGGGTAAGAGGTATGGCCAAGTTTTGAATTATGTAGTTCTCAAATAAGTTCAATGATTTAATATTCTATAGCATAAACTGACAAATTTGTCAATATTTGGGCAGATTTAAACAAGAGAATATTTCTATAAATGAAATAAGTCAATATTTCATTGTGCCTCAATTCTGCACAAAACATCTGATTCCTCCCAGACTTATAGTGATGTATATAAACATCCATAGTGACATACTATGGGTATGAAATGCTGCAACACTATTTGCAAAACAGATAAGAAGAAGCAGTCATTTGAAAGCTGTCAAACAACATTGCAGATTGTCCACGGACAGATGATGAATCAAACATCAAAGGATGATATGTGATCTGAAGTCACTATATACAGAGCACATGGTGGCAGAAAGTGATGCACCTGAGAACAGACATCTAAAGTGAATGCCATAATAAATACAAATCATGAGAGTTTAAGTTTAAGTCACTAACCATGTAAAAACAGAAGATCCATGCTGATTAACATTGCTTCATCTTATGGTTATGAAGCACCTATAAAGAAATAACAGTGTTTGTTCATGTTATGGTAAACATTTTATCTTATTCATAGTTGTGTGGAAGAATCAACCTACAACAGCAAAGAGTAGCATTCAGGCAGACTGCTTTTCACAAACGTTCACATACAGGATAGCAAGCACATACACACACACACACACACACACACACACACACACACACACACACACACACACACACACACACACACACACACACACAGTCAAACACATGCATGCCTCACCACACATACACATGAACTCGCAAGCATACACACAAACACACACACACAGCAATAAAGGGCTTTTCTACAGGTCACTGAGTGCATATTCCCTTAGTGTCAGGTGACCAAGTCGCAAGATGCAGAGGATCAAAATGCCATATTGAGGGGTACACAGGGTTTATCCCTATAAACCCCTATAACAAAAAAGACTTACAATTTGAGTTTTCCTGTTTGCGTGTTTTGGGCATTTGTGTTTGACAACATATTGACAATACATATATGGGTTCAGTCCGTTTTGTTGTATGTTTGGTACATTGAATGCTTAGGAAGGAAGCTTGTTTTACTAAAGTGTCGTTTCATCACAGGATGTCATCATTAGCTTTGTGAGATTGCTACACAGCAGGGAGAGGGATTTTGCCATTTCCTGGTTTTTGCAATCACAGAATTGGTATGTATATATTTTATATATATAAATATATATATATATATATATATATATATATATATATATATATATATATATAAAATTAACAGGGGATGTGGGGTGCATCCCCCACCCTCTATATACTTCAAGTGCCAGGATGTAATGGATAAAGTATCACTGCCAGAATATTCCACAGTGTTGCAGCTGCTGTTGTCGCAGGAATATCTTACGTTGCAGTAAAGGTAAAGTAAGTAATTAATGACTTTGTCAGAAGTGTGAATACATAGTGCAAGTCATAAAGTAAGTAATGAATGACTGTCAGAAGTGTGAATCCATAGTGCAAGTCAAAATGTAAGTAATGAATGACTCTGTCAGAAGTGTGACTCCATAGCGCAAGTCATGGCACTTCTGAAAACAATGTTTTTGTTGACTGCTTCATCCCTTCCACACCCCTGACATGGAGTCTATGTCCCAAACACCTCTGCTTCTTAGGCAAACCAGGACTGAAATCTCTGTAGCTTGGAAAAAGGGGAATACCCTGAGATAGGACAAACTCTAATTTAGAATGTATATATCTATCTACATTCGTACCTATATAGAGAGGGTGGGGAGATAGATATCATCATCCCTTGTAATTTTAGTTATAACATTCTGGAGACTGCAGTTTTAGTCCTGGTACTTTCAATGGGCACCTTGGGTACCTGCAATGTTTCTTAAAGTACTGATGTCATTTCAGGTGAAAGGAACAACACTGAGGTTAGTATTTTAATGATATACAGCAACTCTCTTTTATAATGAAGAAATCAGAAACCCTTTTCATATTATCCATTTCCTTTATTATTATTTCCTCATTCTGGTGTAGTTATTATTGCAGCTGATGAAGCAGTTCTTTTAGCAGGTCATTTGAACTGTAACTCTGCTGTTGTAGTTATACTGCTGCTGTAAGGGAGGGTACGATCTATTGTCACTGTAAACATTGTGTCAGATAAAGACATTCTGTTAAATTAACACAGAGGAGAGTAATGTTTCAAATGTTTCCTGCACTGGATGTTTAGCCATAATAATAACATGCATTTTACGTGTTGAGGAAAACACTAAAAAATGTAATATGGCATCACTAGATATATTAATACAGACAATACATATTTAAATGTACAGTTACCCTTACCTTGTCAGATTCATAATAACAGCCGTGTTGAATATGCTGTGGGCTAGTTCAAAACCTGGTTTACATAATTACTTGTGAAGAGACCTAACTTTCTTGCACTACACGTCACATGTGAGTTATTGTTACACCCTCCTTGCCTGCAGATATATTACATACTTGTAGTCAGGTTGGTGCATGTTTGTAACATATTCGTAATACGTGTCTCAGCCATACTTTTCAACTGTACAGATTTTCACAGAATGTCCAGATTTTTGCCTTATATTTTTGGTCTATTCCTCATAAAAATTGTGTTTTTTGACAAATCAGTGGCACGATCTAAGGATTAAAGTCACTAAATAATGGCAAACATTTGAGTTTCGGACTTCATATCATTCAGAAAAATGCATGCTAACACAAATCCTGTTATTCTAATACCTTTCTAAGTTTGTAGGAGCAATATTTAAAATGTGTCCCTATTTGTGGTCCTTTGTCCCCCCATTATGTTAGGCTTTGTCCAGATTTCTTGCACTAAGAGGTTGAAAGGTATGGTTTCAGCTAGATCTCTGGTGTCTTACTTCTTTGCATGAATCACTATATGTTAAAGCAGAGTACTAGGAATACAACAGTGAGTTCTCTGAGGCAGAGGGAAAGCACAGGCTATATCGTTTTGGGTTCTCTATCATTAAGCAGTACAGCAGTATAACTAGATCTGGTTAGCAAAAGAAAAGAAAGAAATAGAAAAGAAGACATCTCTTCTGCTACAGCGTGATCTGGTTTCATAGGCAAGTACTGGGCTGTCTACCTTTGTGGGACATTTAAGCCTAGCCAGCTTCCCACAAAAGTTAGAATCAATCAATTCCTCAATCATTTTCTGTTCTCCTGCACATCACAATTAATCCTCTTCTCCCCATCTGTGTCGAGCCCCTGATCTGGTGACTGTCCTCTGCAATTACATAACTGGCCACAAGGTGGCACCCTTATCATTTCTTCTGCTGCTACTCCTCTTTTCTCCACTCATATACTTATCTTTTGAATCCCTCATCCTTTCCCAATTGTCCTTTAACTGTAACTTCACCCAGATCTGCTTTTTAACCTACCCTCTCCTACCTTACCTTGTTACTTTAGACACCAGTATTTCTACATATTATACATCTACACATTAGCTACCTCACACTATCTCTCTAACCCACTGACTTACCTGTTAATTCTTCCCATTCACTGATTGTTTCCTGCTGTACTCCACTCTCTGGTATCTTCCCGCTCCGTTCGCCCTTCGGGCTCACTCCGCTCCCCTACCCTGCCCACATTTCCCACCCGCCCCCCGTACGTCTAACTTTATTCCCTCTTAACCACTCCCCCTCTATTTTCCAACCAACCACTCACTTGCTACTAGCCACACCTTTCTCATATCTCCACATCCACTAGATATAGCTCCTCCCCCTATTCCTTCTCACAGGTAATAGCCCCTTTTCATCCTATCTCTACCTATACTTATTTTTACCTCTTCTAATCATGCCTAACCTATCCCAATATGTACTAGCATTCTCATTGCTGACTTGTTTTACCACAACCTACTTCCTTACTTTCTATGAACATCCCCTTCTCTACACTCTGTTCATCCCATCCAAAGGTGCAACTATATCTCTTCCTGTCTCTCACATAAACTTCTCTAATTCCACCTCCAACCCCTGCTACACCCAAGCTAAATACCATCGACTTACCCATATTAAATATTCTATTCTTAACAATCGAAAGTTACTTAACTATTACTCTAAAACTATCCAATTCCAATATCACACTTTTACTCTATTCCACTCCCTAATAGATGGATACATTCATCCTAACCCAGGCCCTAAGTTTCACTTATCCTATTCTAACAGTAAACAGTCTCATTCAACCCCCTGTTTATCAGCCCAATCCTCTAAATCACTCTTAATTGCCCATCTTAATATTCGTAGTATCTGCAACAAAATTACTCAAGTCCATGCTCTCCTAGAAGCTCACCATTTCGACATCCTATGCTTAACTGAAACATGGCTTAAACCAACAATACTAGATACAGAAATTATTCCCCCGGGTTACAATATCATTCGACAGGACCGCATTAAGCAAAAAGGTGGGGGGGGGGTAGCAATACTTTATAAAGCAGGATTACAAATCAACAAAATAAACCATAAATTACATTCTGATAACAATGCAGAAATAATTATCTCAAAACTACAACTAAACAACCAGAAATCAGTTAACATCATTTGCACTTATCTCCCACCAGGTAACAATCAAAATAACTTAGAAGACCTACTAAGTTGTCTTTCCCTCAATTACCCACAAGAAACCTTACTACTAGGAGACTTTAACACTGATTGGAACCTATGCAATAATGCCGATCAATCCTCTCTGATCAATTTGCATGGTTTTACACAACTCATTAATTCTGGAACTAGAATCAACAAATCTAATAACAAAGAAAGTATCCTGGACTGGATACTAACAAATCGTCCACAGGATAATTATATAACAGGAACCCTACCTGATGACCTTAGCGACCACTCTCTAATATACATAATTAGACATAAAACAAATGTTAATATTTCCCCCCCAGTTAGAACTGCACGCAGTAAAAAACACTTTGACCAGAAACTGTTCCTAAACGAGCTTAAACACTGTAACTGGGAACCTCTCAAGTCCCTTCCAATAAATGAAGCAGTTTCCTATTTCAATAATACCTTCCTTACAATCCTCGACCATCATGCCCCTATCCGTAACATCAGAGTGAAAAATAACCAGCAGTATGGCTCACAAGCCAGACTAAAAAACTCATCCTATCCAGGAATAAATCCTGGGCAAAATGGCACCTCAAACACATAACTGATCATCAACATTTCAGGCAACAAAGAAACATAACAAAAAAGCTATCCTACAGGACAAAAGAACTTCTACATCCAACTACAAAAATCTTCCTTCAACAACCTCAGAAGTTCTGGACTTCTATTAACAGGCTCATATCCCCAGGTAAACTAGACACACCACATCCACTTGGCTCCAACACTAATGACCCTACACAAACAGCAAATGCTTTTAATACTTTCTTTACTTCAGCTGTACAAAATTTAGCTAATCAACAAAATCCAGATACTGCCAACTTGCCCGCTACCAACCCCACACCCCCTCCATTCCACCTAGAACCAATATCCACCTCCTATATATCTTCCTTACTTCAAAAACTTAAACCTTCTACCCCCTCAGCTGACAATTTACCAGGGGAATACCTCCAACTAGGTGCCACAGCTATTGCCTACCCCATCTCTATACTTATTAATAGAACAATTAAAGAAAGTATTATTCCATCTATCTGGAAAATCTCACATATTATTCCTATTCACAAAGGAGGTGATTCTGCTGATTACTCAAACTACCGTCCCATAGCTCTACTATCTCCACTGGCCAAAATTATGGAAAAATGTATCCATAAACAATTAATTTCCCACCTTATCCACCATAATCTCTTATCCAACTGTCAGCATGGCTTTCGTCCTTTCCACAGTACTACCACTGCCCTTCTTTCCTTTACCAACTGTATCAACAAAAATCGCAACAATAATTCCTGTCGTCAGCACTCTTTGTAGACCTTTCTAAGGCCTTCGACATGGTCAACCATAAACTTCTACTTCACCTTCTAAAGTCCCTATCTCTTGATAATTCTGCCCTGAACTGGTTTACATCCTACCTGGATAACCGAAAACAAGCTGTACTCTGGCAGAATAATCTTTCTAAACTTCTTCCTACATCCCTAGGAGTCCCACAGGGCTCTATCTTAGGTCCACTACTATTCTCCATTTTTATCAATGATCTACATCTCTCTGTTCCCTTCTCCACCTGCATACAATATGCTGACGACTCCACAATCATTTGTTCAGCGCCTTCCCAAACTGAACTTCTTTCTCTCACGCAAAAATCATTCACCACTATAGAAAAATGGTTCTTAAACCATTGTCTTCTCCTCAACCCCAAAAAAACAAATTATTACTCTTTACACCCTCACACTCATCTCCCCCTCTTCAGTTTACCTTGAAATCTAATAATGGTACCATTATATCTCCTGAGACTACCACCAAACTCCTTGGTATCACAATAGATAACCAACTAAAATTCAACACTCACATACACACTACAATACAATCTACTAACAAAAAATTAGGATCCCTGTACAGAATCAAACAATTTCTCACTCCACTAGCCAGAACTACAATTGCAAGAACTCACTTAATCTCTACCCTATTATATGCCTCCCCCATTTACACCAACTTGTCTCAAAACAATCTTAAGAAACTAGCCAAATCATATAATAACATTGCCAGGTTTGCCACTAACTCACCATATAGGACACATCACTGTCAGAACCTTAAACAACTAGGTTGGCTAGAGTTACCTCACCTTTTACAATTCAACCAACTTATTATTGCCCATAAAGTCCTTCATCAACCCAATAACACCCCAATTCTCTCCACACTCATAACACCATATTCTAACCTAAAAAAGTTACACTCTACTAATAAAATGCAGATGCAAACATCTTTCTCTTATAACTCTGCAGGAGACTCTCTCTTTTCTAACTTTGTTGGGAAAATATGGAACCACTTACCTACTGACTTTACAGCTATTACATCTCTCCCTCTATTCAAATCTAACCTTAAACATTTCCTCTCCAACCACTGGTTATGTTCTTGTAATAACCCTGACTAAACTCTCCTCTCTTGCTTTTCCTAAATACTACCCTGTTTTCCTTCATACTTTCAATTTAAAACCTATTTCTTAGAACTGCTTTACTCACTGTCCTTTTTACTCCTTAGCTTCACAAACTAACCCACCTACCTAACTATCCTTACAAGTCTTGTCTTATCCTGAGTATGTCTCTACTATCCTAAATTTCCCTACCTCCTCTCTAGTATTTTCCTTCTTATCATTTGAATATAATTAAGTCCCATTATGCTATGTACCAATCTTATTTTTCCAAATGTATTGTGATACATTATTGTACTGTAGATCTAACAAACTTGTGATATTGAATGTTTTGTGTACTTGGAGCTTTTCTCCTCGGGCCTCCACTGAAAAAGGACATGTATCCAGTTGGACTAGCCCGGTCAACAAATGTAAAATAAATAAAATAAAATAAATAAGCCTTGTACTTTGTGTCTGTGAAGTAAAACACCTTTGCCATTTTGCCAACCCCCAATGTTTGTTCATAGGTTCATAGGTAGGTACTAGGCTATCGGCCCAAGGGCCTATGTAAGCCTAGCCAACAAGGTTCCCTGGCTTATGCCACCCAAGAAAGTTATTTTCTTGGTGCTACTGTTGAGCAGAGACACATAAGTGATCCCCGGGGTGTATTTTCTATTTCCCATCCACTCATCAAGATTTTTCTTGAAGAGTGCTAATGAAGAACTTTGCTTGACATAGATGAGTAGCCTGTTCCAGAGTATAGGAAGTCTCTGGGACAGGAATCTATCCCTCCGGCATGTCCTGTTTATTGTGGTGACAAGGTTTAGGTCCCTAGAGTGTGTAGCTCAGAGGGATTGGGATTTCTTTAGGTGTAGCATGTCCAACAGCTCTGGGTTTGACATAGCTTTATATGTTAGGCAGAGATCACCTCGGAGTAGGCGATATGCTACGAAGTAAAGCTGGAGCTTTTTGAGGCGGTCAGTGTAGGGCATTTGTTTGAGGCCAGTAATCCTCTTTGTGAGATACTTCTGTGGCCTTTTCAGCTGCTGCAGATGTCTTGTGAGGTACATTCCAAAAGGGGCGTTGCACTCTATAATGGGTCTAATGAGTGTCGAGTAGAGGGGAACAATGATCTCTTTTTTCCTGGATGAAAACCCTTTTATGATGAGGTGTGCCATGTAGAAGGACTTCCTGACTACTGTGGCGATGTGACTATCAAAGGAGAGACTAATGTCCACCTGGGTCCCAAGGTCTCTTATCACACATTCAATGTTAAGTAGATTGCTTACTGAAATCAGACTTGTATAACCTCTTCTGGGTAAAATGAAAGACATTGCTAATATGAACAAATACACCTTTTACTCCTTTGTTGTTTAGTATTGTCTTTTACTAGTGTTTAAGCTTTAAAAAATAAAAAAGTCACATTGCCTGAAGTGTAAACTTAGGCCTAAGAACTGGTTCACAGAGGGTAGTGCCAGGCTAAATGTTGATTTTTCTGCATGCTTGTCTTACTATTCTTTCTTGAACTCTAAAAACTGAACCATCAAGTCACTTACTCACACAGTGCTCCCAGGTCACCCTTGGAAAGGGACAAATTGTCCAGCACCTTTCCCAGTTAACAAATAGGTACAAAAAAAAAAACTTGCTTGCCATCCATTATACGTCTGTGAATTGCATAAATATTGCCTATCCTGAACTATTTCACTGATGGTGCAGTTAAAATGCTTGTAGACATACTTGTAACCAAGTGTTTGATTTGGCTGAATGAGAACTAATCTGAATAAATATGAGGATTTTCAATACAAAATAGCCATCTGATATTGACTAGAGCTAGACAAAGGGCATGCTTATTGCTCCATATGAATGCATTTGCTGGTTATCTTTTTTCCACATGCAGAACATTTTGTAGCATTTTTGTATGGTTCAGCTAGTTATAAAATACAGTCTGTATGGCAACATCAGAAAAAGGTTAAAGACTGAATTGGGACATTTTGGTTTGTAATATATATATATATATATGGTTCTACCTGACATAAACATTCAAAACAAAACACATCCCCATTCCACAAACCTAACCCTAACTCCCCCACAGACCATACTCACACAGCCGGCATCCTCGGGGTAGATATATATATATATATATATATATTTTTTTTTTTTTTCTGAACTGAGTAGCCAGTTTTGTTCAATTCAACAGAGAGCTGGAAGAAAACAAGGCCATTTTCTCCCAGATTTAATTTTTTTCAACAGTGCAGCTATTCCTGTCATCATAATACCACATGGTTGTTTCATGTGTCTGTGATGCAAATGACCATAATGTCATAGGTGGATATAATGTGCCATTCGCTGCAGCTAAAGTCTGGGTATGAGGGTAAAAGGGCATATGTCTCATTTTCTACAAAAAGCATATGATAATATAAAATATACCTGAAATCCTGTTTAACTTTTGTGTATCATTTAACAATTCTCAAGCATAATCAGAAGCACTTATAATTAAGCATTTATTTGTAAAAGTCAGTTATAGATTTCTGTCATAGACATTTAGTAACAAAACACTTTCATTCTAGGCCTCAGTTTATTGTGCATGCTTACCCTAGCCAGTGTTTTTATGATTGTTATTTCTGTTCAGGCAATTCTGCCTGGTCTGACTATGGGATTTGTAACATTTCTATTTTATATAATGAAATGGTAATGTAACATTTAAAGCTGTACTTAAGCTTCACTAACTTCTGTGACTTGTGTAATTAAACACATGTTTT